>NW_010118033.1:0-17730 GCF_000699245.1 Pterocles gutturalis
ACCACCCAATGACCAGGGCTCAGCCCATTACCAGTTAAATGATCCCAGAGCAGGGAGAGTCCTGCAACTGCACTCCTGGAACAGAGATAAGAGACTGAGCATCCAAGACCAAGAGCTCACTGAGGGAGGGAGACAACCCTGGGAGAGGAACAACCCAGAGGGAGATAACCCAGACAAAGAGACCACCCAGAGAGAGCTCAACAGGAAAGAGAGTCTACTTCCGGACAGTTCCTCATCTATATACTGGGCATGACCTGCATGATATGGAACAGACCACCAGTCAATCTCTCTCTCAATCCTAAACCTAATGTTGAACCCTAGGCTAGGAATTGGGGCTGTGCTCCCTCCCAGTTTATCCTGAACCTGAAGACACAGGCACAGCAGAGAAGCTGAAAAGTCCTTGACTGTCCTGGCAGGAACTATAACCATCAGTATATTACCAGCCTTCTCCTCAGCACAAATCCAAAACACAGACTCACACTAGCTACCACGAAGAAAGTCAACTTTGTCCCAGCCAAAAGAAGAACAAGGCTGCTCTGACTTAATAAGTGCTGAACTGGTGTTTTGGACTGGCACTCTAAATACTACTTGCTCTGAATGATTCCTTTAAGTTTCATCATGTCACCACAACTGTTCCACTTTCATTTGTGACTGTATACGATGCAATTGGAAACTAGACAATGACAGGCACTTCTGTTTCTTAGATTACAGAAAATATATCAGGTCTTTCCACACTTTGTGATGTACCAAGAGAACAGGAGTGTTATATCTGTTCGGTCCAGTGACTAATTAGGTTAATTGATTTTTTTAGATCTGAGGTTTTCAAACAGACAGGAAAAAGACATATGTGTGGAACAGAACAAGTTCAAAATCACAGTTTATGTCATAGAAGGGAGAGGGTATTGATCTCATGCCAGATGTACTGAATAGGCAGGCAGGTATCTTTGTCTCAACAAGAACATCAGACAGAAGATTTTGCAAGTTTACTTAGTCCTCAGGCAGATAGCCAGAAATAAAGGCTTTGAAAACGCATGGGAAAATAATTACAGTTCCTTAGACTGATAGGGTTGATATAGGATTCTTTAACTATATTCATTTATAGATTATTTTTCTTTAAGGACCTTGACTTTCCATTTTTTAAAATGTTGTATAGAAAAGTACACAAATATAGCTTCTACTCTCCATTTGAATAGAGGTATGACGTAATTAATTTTGATGAATAACCAGCAAAAGGTACATTAATCTTAATGATCTACGTTTGTGCAAAAATTTGCAAATTGCATGTACCATATGCCCATTAAATAGTTTGTCTTTTGTTACAAATATTTGCAAAGATTTGCCAGAGTATCAAAATGGTGTGCCATTCTGGTAAGGCTTCTTCACAGCTAATTCAAGGACTTATATCATTCTACAGGATAAAGTACAATTCCTCAAACTTGAACTTCTAAGACTACATTTATTCAGTTAATTTGAGAGGGATATGCAATTTACATTTCTATTAATCAGTCAATTTGCCTTATAAATAAAATAATGAAAGAATGTAGCATGGAACTGTTGTTTTTTTCTTTTAATATTCAGACATTAGGTTTAAATCTCAAAATGGAGTAAAAACCCAATGTGCTTCTTCTGAAATATGTTAACATGCAGTGCTCATAAAACTGAGAACAGAACAGGAGGATGACATGTTCTTATCAGTGGAGGGACTGGACAAACCATAGCTCTTGTCACTCTTGGATTTACTTACTTGACAGGGAGGAAATGTAACTGATGAAAACAGTTTTATTTCAGTAGCTTTCTGACTGTAAATCTACATGTATGATTCTATTTCCAGTTAACGGCCTAATCTCAAACAAGTGACAGTCAGTGAGAATATCTCTGTCTGATACCTGGAGTTTAGGACCTGATGCAACTCAGAAAACCAAATCCTTGCATATACAATACCTAAACTTTATTTGATGGGTGAGGGACTGAAGAACAGCAGAAGAAGAGTGCAGAAGGATTCATCTAAGTGTAAGCCCCTGTCACCAGTCAGCTTTTCCAGTGTAAACGCCTTCCAGAGATCCTGGCAATTGCTTAGCAGGCTATGGGATAAAGCTGCAATTGGCTTTGCTCTAAGCAGTATGAACATAACCTGCATTTACCAATGTAGTTAATAAATTTAATCAGTTCTCATTCAGCATTAAGACAGCTGAAATGCCACTGGCTTTGACTGAGATAATAGAATCACAGAATCATTTAGATTGGAAAAGACCCTTAAGATCATCGAGTCCAATTGTAAACCTAACACTACCAAGTCCACCATTAAACCATGTCCCTAAGCACCACGTCTACACGTTTTTAAATACCTCTGGGGATGGTGACTCAACCACTTCACTGGGCAGACTGTTCCAGTGCTTTACAACCATTTTTGGTAAATAAATTTTTCCTAGTATCCAACCTAAATCTCTCCTGATGCAACTTGAGGCTGTTTCCTCTTGTCCTATCACTTGTTACTTTGGAGAAGAGGCCAGCACCCAAACTTCTTTCAGGCAGTTGTAGAGCGTGGTAAGGTCTCCCCCCAGCCTCCTTTTCTCCAGACTAAACAACCCCACTTCCATTAGCTGCTCTGCATAGAAATTGTTCTGTAGGCCCTTCACCAGCTTCAGTGCTCTTCTTTGGATGTGCTTGACATCCTCAAAGCCTTTCTTGTAGTGAGGGGCCCAAAACTGAACACAGTATCTGAGATGTGGCTTCACCCGTGCCAAGTACAGGATAATCACTTCCCTAGTCCTGCTGGCCACACTATTGTTGATACAGGCCAGGATGCTATTGGCCTTGTTGATCACCCGGGCACACTGCTGGCTCATATTCAGCCGGCTGTGGACCAACACCTCCAGGTCCTTTTCTACCAGGCAGCTTTCCAGCCCCTCTCCCCTAAGCCTGTAGTGTTGCATGGGGTTGTTATAACCCAAGTGCAGGACATAGCATTTGGACTTGTTGAACCTCATACAAGTGGCCTTGGCCCATTGATCCAGTATGTCCAGATGCCTCTGTAGTGCTGTCCTACCCTCAAGCAGATCAATACTCATGCCCAGCTTGGTGTCGTCTGCAGACTTATTAACACTTGCTGAGGGTGCCCTTGATCCCCTCATCCAGATCATTGATAAAACTATCAAACAGAACTAGCCCCAATACTGAGTCCTGGGGAACACCAGCTGTGTTAAATTCCCAACTGGATTTAACTCCATTCACCACAACTCCTTGGGTCCAGACATTTTGACAGTTTTTAACCCACCAAAGACAACACCATCCAAGCCATGGGCATCCAGTTTCTCCAGGAGAATGCTGTAGGAAACAGGGTCAAAGGCTTTACTGAAGTCCAGGTAAACAATATCCACAGCCTTCTCCTCATACACAAAGCAGATCATTTTGTCATAGAAAGAGATCAGGTTAGCCAAGGAGGACCTGCCTTTCATAAACCCATGCTGACTAGACCTGATCACTGGTTGTCCTGTACATGTCATGTGATAACACTCAGGATGATCTGCTCAACTACCTCCCTCAGCAGTGGTCAGACTGATAGGCCTCTCATTTCCTGGTCCTCCTTCTGGCCTTTCTTGTAGATGAGCATCTCACTTGCTGTCCTCCAGTCAACTGGGACCTCCGTGGTTATCCAGGACTGCTAATAAATTATTGAAAGTTGCTTGGTGAGCATTTCCACCAGCTTCCTCAGTACCCTTGGGTGGAACCCATCCAAGCCCATAGACCTGTGTGTGTCTAAGTGGTGTAGCATGTCACTAATGATTTCCCCTTGGATTATCATAGAGTAACAGAAACATAGAATCACAGAATCATAGAATGGTTTCGGTTGGAAAGAACCTTAAAAATCATCCAGTTCCAATCCCCCTGCCCCATGGGCAGGGACACCATCCACTACATCAGGTTGCTCAAAGCCTCATCTAGCCTGGCGTTGAACACCTCCAGGGATGGGGCATCCACAGCTGCTCTGGGCAACCTGTTCCACTGCCTCACCACCTTCAAAGTAAAAAATTTCTTCCTAATATCTAATCTAAACCTACCCTCTTTCAGCTTTAAAGGACACTACCCCTCATCCTATCGCTACAATTCCTGATCAAGAGTGCCTCCACATCTTTCTTGTAGACCCCTTTAAATACTAGAAGGGTGATAGAAGGCCTCCCTGGAGCCTTCTCTTCTCCAGGCTGAACAACCCCAACTCTCTCAGCCTGTCCTCAAACAGGACGTGCTCCAGCCTTCTCACCATTTTTGTGGCCCTCCTCTGGACTCTCTCCAGAAGGTCCACATCTTTCTTATGCTGGGGGCCTCAGAGATGAACATACTCTTCCAGGTGGGTTGTCATGAGAGTGGAGTAGAGGGGGAGAATCACCTCCTTCGACCTGCTGGTCATGCTTCTTTTGATGCAGCCCAGGAAACGGTTGCCTTTCTGGGCTGCAAGTGCACGGTGCTGCCTCATGTTGAGCTTCTCACCAACCAACAACCCCAAGTCCTTCTCTTCAGGGCTGCTCTCAATCCACTCATTGCCCAGCCTGTATTTGTACTTGGGATTGCCCCAGCCAGTGCACAAGACCTTACACTTGGCCTTATTGAACTTTATGAGGTTTGCATGGGCCCTCCTCTGAAGCCCGTCAAGATCCCTCTGGATGGCATCCCTTCCCTCCAGCATGTTGACTGCACCCCTCACCTTGGCATCATTCGCAAACTTGCTGAGGGCACACTCACTTCCACTGTCCATGTCACTGACAAAGATGTTAATTAATACTGGTTCCAACATGGACCCTTGAGGGACAGCACTTGTCACTGGTCTCCACTTGGATATCAAGCCATTGACTGCGACTCTTTGAGTGCAACCATCCAGACAAATCCTTATCCACTGAGTGGTCCTTCCATCCAAGCCATATCTCTCTAATTTAGAGACAAGGATGTTGTGCAGGACAGTATCAAATGCTTTATATAAGTCCAGGTAGATTATATCAGTTGCTCTTCCCTTATCCACCAGCACTGTAATCCTGTAATTGAAAGCCACTATATTTGTCAGCCACAATTTATCCTTAGTGAAGCTACGATGGCTGTCACCAATCACCTCCTTATTTTCCATGTGCCTTAGCAAAGTTCCCAGGAGGACCTGCTCCATGATCTTGCCAGGAACAGAGGTGAGACTGACCCTCCTGTAGTTCCCTGGGTCTTCCTTTTTTCCCTTTTTAAAAATGGGGGTTATGTTTCCCCTTTTCCAGTCAGTGGGAACTTCACCAGACTGCCACAACTTCTCAGATATGATGGCTAGTGGCTTTGTAACTCCATCTGACAGTTCCCTCAGGACCCACAGAAGTATCTCATCAGGTTCCATCAACTTGTGCACATTCAGTTTCCTTAGACTATCTTGAAACTGATTTTCTCCTATGGTGGGCAGTTCTTCATTCTCTTAGTCCCTGTCTTTGGATTCTGTGAATTGGGGGGCATGGGTAGAGCACTTGCCAGTGAAGCCCGAGGCAAAAAAGTTACGGAGTACCTCAGCCATCTCCATGTTGGTTGTAGCCAGGTCTCCCATTTTGATCATCACAGGGGGTTCAGTTTCTTTCATTTTCCTTTGTTGTCTGGTGTACCTGAAGAAATCTTTCTTGTTATTTTTCACAACCCTAGTCCAGTTCAGCTCCAGCTGTGCCTTTGCTTTCCTGATCCTCTTCCCGCAGTATTGGGCCATATCCCTATAATGTGCCCAGCACATATACTCATGCCTCCACTAACTAGACATTTTGGGTTTGTATTTTAGCTTGGTGAAGAGGTCTTGACTTAGCCAAGCTGGTCACCTGCCTCTCTTGCCCAACTTCTTGCACATCAGGAGTGAGAACTCTTGTGCCCTAAGAAAATAAATGTCTTTAAATCTCCCAGCTCTCATTCAATCCTTTGCCTGTGAGGGCAATTTCCCAAGAGATCCCATGCACTGTCACTCTAAACAACCAAAAGTTTGCCTTTCTGAGGTTTGGCGTCCTAACTCTACTTTTTCTTGTACCCCTCAAGATGGAGAATTCCGCTAGGGCATGGTAACTGCATCCCAGGTTGCTCCCAGTCTTGACCTCTCCAACAAATTCTTCCACATCAGTAAGCAACAAGGTCAGCAATGCCTCTCCTCTGTTCAAGCTATCACCTATAGTATTAAGCTGTACTCAATGCACTCCAGTAGCTTCCTGGACTGCTTGCAGTTTGCTGTTCCACTTTTACAACAGAAGTCCAGGTGGCTGAAGTCCTCTCTCTTAGGATCAGGGACTTTGGGCATGATGCTTCCTGCAATTGAAGAAAGAACTCTTCATCAACCTCCTTTTCTTGATTAGGTGGTCTGTAGTAGACACCAACCACAAAGCTTCCTATGTTGGCTTGTTCTCTAATTTTCACCCATAAGCTCTCGACTTGCACATTGCTATTCTTCAAAGAGACCTCTGAGCAATCAATCCCATTTTTGTCACGGAGGGCAATTCCCCCACCTCTCCTTCCTTACCTGTCCTTTCTGAATAGTTTATAGCCATCAACCACAGCATGGGGGCTTCATTCTTCTCTCCATGTCTATCTTCCAGCTCAGTGGTTTGGGTACCCTGAGAACAATTGGTCTTACTATTAAAGACTGAGGCAAAAAAGGCATTAAGTACTTCGGCCTTTTCCTTGTCCTTTGTCACTGTTCTCCCCTGCATATGCTAAAGAACAGAGATTCTCCTTAGCTCTCTTTTTTGTTGTGAATATATTTACAGAAACATTTTTTATTGTGTTTTACCAGAGTAGCCAAATGAAGCTGTATTTGGGCTCTGGCCCTTCTAATTTACTCCCGGTATAGCCTCACAAGGGCTTTCTCGTCCTCCTGAGTTGTTTATCCCTTCTTCCAAAGCTCATAAACTCTTTTTTCTTTTTTTTTTTTTTTTTTTTTTTTTTGTGAGCTCCAGCCAAAGCTCTCTGTTCAGCCAGGCCAGTCATCTTCCCCATCAGCTCATCTTTTGGCACATGAAGGCAGATTGCTTCTGTACCTTCAAGATTTCCTTCCTGAAGAATGTCCAGCCTTCCTGGACTCCTTTGCCCTTCAGGACTGTCTCACAAGGGACTCTGTCAACCAGGCTCCTGAACAGGCCAGTCTGCCCTGCAGAGGTCCGTAGGACTTTAATGAAATCATCATAGGAGTAGAAATTAATCAGCTGTCCTGTGAAGGGCCATTCCTAATGGCAACAATGGGTTCAATCTATAAATCTGTCTGACACTGTTAACTTACTCCATTTTTTTTTACTTTCTTCTTCACTGCCTGTTTCATGTGCACTTCCCACAGATTTTAATACAATCTTTTGTAGGTAAAAGGGCTGAAGAAGTGCTGTTGCTGAGGGTTTTCTCTTCCTTTGGACAAGTTTCATGGCTATGAACCACAGAATTCTTTTTTTTAGTCTCTAGAACTATTTTTTATGCATAGTAATAAGAATAATTATTAAAAAAGAATAGGACTGCTAAGGTTTGCAGCAGAGTCAAGAGAGTGGCTCACCAACTTTTTGAAGAAAAACCTAACCTAAATTTGCAGGGGAAAAAAAAAATCAGAGCACAATTCAGCGGCTTCAGGTAAGAGGTTTCTTTCAGTAAACCAGGTAAACAGTTTTTGTATAAAAGAAAAAACATTTACTTTTACAGATTATTTCTTTCCTAACTAACCAAAGGGAGATATTTGATCCTCATAAAAGGAAACTATTTTTTTGAAAGAAGGAGTGAACTAGAGTTACATAATCTGTCAGTTCTTTGAATCTGTCCTTTTAAACAAAAGCTTTTGCTCTTCATAATGTAGGAAGCAGCTTTGTAGAATTCAAAAGCACATATATAGGTTTAAATGTCTGAAATATATGCATTTTAAAAATAACAAGTCATGAGTCTGAGTAGCTATCATTAATTTAAAATGGATGGGTGAATCTAGAACTGTTTAACACTGCTGTGCTAATCCATAATTGGATGTATAGTATTGCTTCTCTACAAACATGCATTTATGAACTGCAAAATGCAAACATTCCTGCAAGATGAAAGTTACAAAATTCCAAAATTATGCACAGCTAGATACAGATTGGGTAACACAAAAGCTAAAAAATATATCTTAAAAAAATGTCTTTAAAATGTTCTAAATCACCATTTAAATAAGTCTACACAAGCTTTCCAGTCTGTGTGCGTACAATGGCAACGTGACAGATGTCTCGTCTGTTAAAAAGTTGTCTCAGGTGCAATGCCATTGATAAGTTATTATATTTGAATTACAGCAATGCTTAGTGATATCTTCCTTTGCTACTCTTGTACAAACTGAAAATATTTTCCATATAATGTCTGCTACAGCACTGACAACTGTGCCCACCTTTACGACACCCAGCATTGCGCCTGGCAGGTGTAGGTGTCAGCCTATATGTTTCTCTCACCTGGTAACCAGTGATAAATCTCTCCCAGTCCTAGTAACTAGGATGAGTCTCTGCAGGAGGAACAGGGCACAACCAATTCCTCTGCCTTGAGTCCCATATCAAGTCATATTCCCTGAGTAGTTCTAGCATGACTGCAACCTTCTTCTGCATCACTACATGGCATTCGGATTTATAGCTTCTAATGCTGTCCTACATTACCTGGAGACTTGAAAGCATCTGCTTAAAATCTTGCTGTAGCTATGAAATACCTGGCGGTGATAAGAGTAGCATGTGTTTAGCATTTTGCTTGTTCAGGGCTTTTGCCTTGAGAAAACTATAAAAGCTCAATATCTTTTGAAAGTTCTAATTTAATTACACTTTGCATAAAAAAAATCTATCCAAAATGTTTAAATGCTAATCTCTTCCCCAATGTCAATAGCACTATTATTTTTTCAATTAGGTACTGTATGTAAACTGCTTATTTGCAAGTCTATTTCTTTTTTTTTCAGATTTCTCTGTATCTGATAAGCAGGTCATGTTTTGTTGCTTGTGTTTTTTGGTTTGGTTTTTTCTTTTTTTTTGGAAAAAGCAAAATGTGCTCTTTTGAACTTTAATTTTTCCTCACATGACGTGAAATTAACGAAGCACAGAAAGCATATGTATATTGTTTATTATATTTGCTGAAAGTTTAAAGACTTGCTGAAATCTAAACTATTACTGAAACATTAAAGGATATAAATCCAGTTCAAATTTATAGTCTTATTAAAAATCTACCTTCTTGCTTTATAATACCAGCTCAAACACACACATTTCAGTCAGATGAACCCCTAGACGAGAAAACTAGCAAAACCAAATCTTATATGGATATCCATGCCAACTGTTGTGTAGCTGTCATCTGTTATCTAAGAATAGCAGTCTGATACAGATGATAAGATAGTGTGTTAATATAATTATCATTTCACTGACTATTTGAATTGAAGGAAAAATGTTAATGGAGAAGCAAAGTGACTGAACAGTTTCAAGATGATACATGTAGTAGAAGGAAAGTTGTATCTACTGGAGTTGTCACATAGGAAAAGATTACATGTTATATAAGTTTAGATATTTACATAGCCTATTTAATTTTTAGACACCTCTCTCAGGTTCTTTTGTTTTAGATAAATAAAATTGTGCTTTAAGAGGATTTTCCATTTGTCTGTTGCACCGTTTGTTCCTGGAAGAAAAGAAGTGCAGGTAATGAAGGTAAGTCAGGCCACACGAGCTAACCGGTATTGATCTCAAAATACACCCTCAGGCAATCCGAATGGATCAAAAGAACAATTAGCCCAGGGACTCTGATATATGCACTACCATAATTTGCAGCTTGAGGAGAAAAGCAGAAATTAACATCTCCACTTTCTCACCCAAAAAAGAAAGATAACACTTTTACATGTCTATTTCTCTAGGGATGTTGCTGATGGATTTTGAAAGTGTAATTAATTTGCAGCAGTGTACATTGTTGGGTATGATTTTTTTTTCAGAGGTTTCTATAAAATATCAGTCTGCATATTCTTCATACAAAAAGCTGTAACTAACAGGACCACGTTATGTGACTCCTCATATGGACAGTCAACTGAAGCTGCAGGTTTGCCCAAAAACTTCCACTGCAAGATTCAGGGCTAGCTGTCATAACCTTGAGAGTTGTGAGTTTCTTCTATGCTTTAAAGTGAAAGAAAGGGTAAAATGCTTTTAACATAATAAAGTATATTCATTATCACATGCTCATCTTTGAAAGTGGTGCACAAATATTCTTCCATTAGGGGATGTTTTTTCTGTAGAGAATCTCTTGTATTACACTTAGTCATTAATCATTAATTAACTAATCATTAACGATAAAGCAAAAGTGCCATTTACTGTAATCAAAAGTCTATTTGAGTAAACATCTTCCAGAGATGTTCCATGCCTATACTTCTTAATCCATGTTTTATATTAAAAGATGTACTGAATTGTTAAAACTGGAATCTTAAAATTATCGTTTGTTTTAAGAACTGTGATTGTATTAGGAAATTCTTGTCAGAAGGCAGAACTAAGAATTAATTATCTGCGCTTGGCCAAGATCCAAAACGACAAAATTGCCATAGCAAGAGTGGGGATTTCAGCATCCTTACACATAGACACTAGTCTTTGCAAAACCATGCTTCAAAAAAGACTAATATGTCTTCACGCATTAAAGGGGATGCATACTGAACCAGTAAGTATGACGTAGACCCATGGCCTTGATGTCATCAGGTTTGTGGAATTAATGATTAGTGTATTTTTTCCCTAACACTTTTTTGTAATTTTATGTAGGGTTTGTATCCTTGCTTTGGTTAAGTCTATTAGTTCTGGGAAGTTGAATATTTTTATGGCGATCGGATCCTTTAAGACAGTTTTAATGGGATATAAGCATGTGAGAGTGGCAAGACAGCTGGGTCAGACTACTCTCCTGAGGCTGTTATGAAATACTCAGAGTCTGAATTAATTTCTACCACTTATTCAGCTGAGCCACCTCCTATCCTACACCTGGCAGTAAAAACTTAACATCTACATAATGCCGATATATCGATGCTTCCAAATTAAAAATACTTCATAGCAATTGAGTTTTTAATTATTTTACACAGGGAAGAATGCCAGGAATCTTAGCTAAAGACTGTCAGAAGTTCACCTAAACATGTGATGAAAGATTGAGTGACATAACATGAAATGCAAGTTTTGAAAAATTGCTTTAGTAAAGAGTGAGTTGCCTATATTTTCAGGTAACACCTTAGAGGTGAGTTGCCCTTTTTACAGGTTTTAAGTGAAGTCAAAAGTGGTAAACTGCATGCACCTATGCTCTGCTTTCTCATCTTCATTTTCTTGTATGTAGGCTCTGGGCTCAAAAATCTACTGAAGTCAAGACTATGGGCTTGTGCATACGCATACATGTTACTTATGTTTCAGAAAATCTTCTTCCATTGACTTAAACACATACGTCTGGTTTTATTTGGATATTGATGCCTCGTGGAACCTTAATGCTGTTATCAGTTTGTGGATATTTGTCTGCAAGAATACGCAAATGGGTAGAGAGCTGGAAAATTGGACCATAACAGGGTTCCCAAGTCTGAATGTGGGAAAATTTATGTAACAACACTGAAACTTGCACCAGTATGCAGCTCAGAAACAAGTGGTTTCCTAAATTTGAAACTATTACATATACGACGTACGACATATTGTTCTGTGTGTTCTACAAATTAGACTTTCATTCACAGTTGTTTTTGTATAGCCAGAGCACAGAAGGAAGTAATGAACTTGTAAATTCAAGTTCCACTGTATGATGCAGAAAACTAGACAAAAAATATTTTAAAAACTTATCCAGAACTCATGTGTTGCCTTGAGTACCATGATTAATTCCTTGGTTTCACAGTACCCATGTATAAAATAATCCTCCCTCTCTTCAGAGGGATGCTAGACTGAATTAATTACATGAGGCATTTAGCTAGAACACCTGTGAATGTGCCTTTTAATGAAATAAAAACTGGATATCTGCTTGAAGTTCTTCAGAGGGTCAAGAAATGCCCTCTGCAACTTAGGCTCCTTATATCAAGCCGAAAGTAGAAAGATGCAAAAATTCTTGAGCATATATTCAAAACTCCATCCACAGGAACTGAAATTTAACTTTTTAGCCTCAACCTTTATTAGCTTTTTTTTTTTTTTTTTTTTCCCTCTGAGTGATAAATGCACTGGGTGCAAGCTTTACATTTAGAACAATACTGTGCAAAAGTGAGTTTTTTGGAGGCAGAGGTTTAAGATTTGAGGCACTGACCTTTTGAAACACTGCTATAGCACATTACACTGGCATAAATAGAAATAAAAGTCATAAAAAATAAAATACCCCTTATGTATTACATAGCTAGTAACTGCATTTCTGAAAACGATAAGCAAGAGCAGGGATGACTTTGGTTTTGATGGACTGAAAATATGTAGTGTCATATAATACTTGCCTATTTTAGCTGAAATTCAGGCAGAGTCAGCTAGACTTCTTCCTCTCTACATACATATGAAAATGTCTTTTGCACCTTCCTCTGGAAAGGATGAATTATGTTCTCTGTCTCCCTAGTGGTCAATTTTGCATTTGAGGATGGAGCCGTGACCGCACTCCTTCCCTTGATGTCCTCAGACTCAGACTAGACCTCAGCACTGTACCGGAATAAAGATGTCAGTGTTCATTCACATCCTGAAACACTCATGCAGAACCACAAAAATCAGTGAAACTCTGTGATTTCTACATTTTGGACACCTTCATATTGTAATCAGGTTTGTTCAATGGATAGGTAAGTGATCTTTTCAGATTGTTGAAATATAGCCTCTAAAATATGATTTACTGAAGATTGACATGCTGGTTCACATCCATCATGCTTTGAAATACAACTAACAGGCACAGAAAATTTTTGGACTAGCAGTAAAACTATGATTTCTTTAGCTACCAACATTGCAAAGTCAGGAGGATTAATTCTGGTTCAAACATCACTATCCACAGCAAGGATCTTTGTGGCTGTAACTAAGGTAACAACATTGATGATGTGTAGCCACAACGGAGTCCAATATGTCTCCCAAGCCTCTGCTCTTAAAATCTTGCACAAGAGTAGGTTGGATTTGCTTGTGTCAGGGAAATAAGCATGACTAAATGAGAAGTATTGCTGTGCTGCCTTGCTTCTTAGCCATCTACGGCCTCCTGTGTGTAATGCTGCATGTAACAGACTCAAAACAAAGGCCATATGGAAAACTTTAATAGCTTCAAGATTTGTCCCTTTTGTAGATAACTTATTTTATAATGTGCTTCTTTATCTTGCAATTCCAACATAAACTCAGTATGGCTTCTATTGCTTTCTATTATTACTAATTCTTATTTCTCATAGCTTTTACTCTCTCATATGAAGAAAAGTCATCCTGAAAGAGTATATGAAAAATGTTTAAATTATTTTAAAATGCAAGTAACTGTTGTCCTTTCTAATCCTCAAACTGTATTTCCAACTTAGCCCTTCTTTAAAAATTATTTTTTATAATGTTACAGCTTTTTAATACACTTTATTAACCTGGGGTCTCACTGGAAAAAAAAAAAAGTATCAAAGCAAAACTGTAAAACGTACAGGGTTCTCTCCTATGCTATGCTGTTGTAAGATAAAAGCTGCACAACCCTTAGGGCTCTTAGATTCAATATAAGTGATTGTTCTAGAGGAATTCCTACGAACCCTCTCTCAAAGTCACAGAAGTGAAGTAAAACAAGTGTTTGAGTGATTTCTATGCTTTTGCTGTGATAGATCCCTTTTCAGATAGTGGTAAGTCAGTCCTGCTAGATATTAGTTTCTCCAGTGATCCTCAAAATAAATTTTTTATAAGCCAGAGCTTGTGATTTTGGGTGTTTGGGTTGGTGGGTTGGGTTTTTTTAACGGATGACATCACAGATACTGTCTCATTTTTCAAAACATTTTCAAATGGAGGATTTGGCTCCACAACCTTTCCTACACATCTTGCATGGTCTCCTTCCAGCCAGTGCAGACTGATATTGCTTTTATTCAATCTGCTTGTCAGGCATAAGCAATGGAGATATCTGTCAAAAGCTTGTTAGAGGTTGATTCGTCAAGTAGTATTGCTTGCTTCCTTGATTACGACTTCAGCGGTATTTACCACACAATTTATTTTATGGAATTTCTTTGTTCTCATATTTTAAAAGAAATCCTGTCAAAAGCTGAGCTCCTGTGAGGCAAGCAGAGCACTCACGTTTTGCAAATTTCTTGGTCAAGTGCTCATCCACATATGCAAAACCTGGTTGCGCCCAGTGTTCCCATTCATGCTGTAACTTTGTGTGTGTTCACATGTGTGTGTGTGTGTTAAAAGTATATTTCTGCCTGATTGCCTTGAAGTGAAAGCAAACAATAAGGTATTACACTAATTCAAACTCATGGATATAAATTCCTGGTCTCTTGGAAAATGAGCAAGAAAAGGAAGAAAACCTGTGAAGACAAGCATGCATAAAAATGAGCATAAAGCAATTTAAATTGCTTGATTATCCCTTGACTGAGCAGAGTAATTTCAGTTAAAATAGAAAAAACCTCAAAAATGTCTTGTTTTGATCAAACATGGAAAAAACAAAGAAAAAGGTTGAAATCAGATATAGAGCCATTCAAAGCCATTAGTAGTGAACATAAATATCCTTTTTAAAACTGTACAAAAAAACTTTCTCATATTTTGAGGAAAAAATTTTAATATTTAAATTTCAAAATGTGAGTTTTCTCATACTAAAGGTGTCATTTGATTATAAAATAGCACAAGTTAAGCAACAAGATTTCAGGATTTGACACTTGGAAAGCATAAAAGTTTTTTCCAGAGGAAAAAACAAAGTATTAATAGCTCCTAAAAGCATTGCGTCCTTCAAAAAAACCCCACACCATCTTACAGTACCCTGTTTTTGCAAGTTTAAAAAGTTAATGACTTGGGAGTATTGTACCGGCAACTTAGTTCGGTTTTACTTTTTCATGATCATTGCAGAAAGCCACACATTTCCTTACATTCATTTTACATCCCCAAGTTAACAGTATTGCTGTAATGCAGGTAAAGTGTTTTGCTCAAAAACTCAATGTCTACTCCTACACAAATGTCATAACTTTACATATGTGCTCTCTGAATGTTAACGAAGAAGCAGCTTCTGAAATATTGAAACTCTCTCACAGTCAGTAGATTGTCTACTCCCTCCATTTTTAGCTCTATTATTTCTTTATTGCTGTGATGAAAATGCTGAAAAACAATGTTTCATGCAGTGTTTAGGAATTATGCAAGTTTACAGTCAAACCACTGTTTTTATAGCGAAAGGCTCTCTGGTATCACTGTCAGTACATCTCTGTGAGGGTAGAGGACTACAAGCATCCGGTGGGTACATTTGTCAGTGCAGACCAGTTCAGCTCTACTGTTTACAGAACGTCCTGTAGATGTGGTGTTGAAGAACAGATGATATTCTGAAATAATACTTTTCTTCATTAAAATACCTGCAGCTAGGAGAAACAAACCCCTTGTTCTCTCAACTACTCAACAAATCAGAAGTACCGTTAAAGTATTGAAGTATGGCACTTGACATGATCTCACCTTATTTTTCCAAGGACTGGGCATCCACTATGCAATCTTATTAGCATTGTATGAAATAGAATGTGTTTTTTAACATAAATATCATGCCATCAGATTTATAGCAAGCAGAATGACCTTGTTCCAGATTCTTGTTCTGTTTGCCTTTATTGAGAGAGGCTAGTACAACCCCTGGTGTACAGACCTTCAATCCAAAAAGACAGGGCATACACAATTGTTACTGACTTTAATGACGAATAAAAACAGGATCTAAATATCAAATGTCATTTAATCAGAGCATTTTTCTGTACTGGTCAAATGGATTTACAAGACAGCAATATATTCGTATGCTTGCAACCTCTGACAATGACAGATAAAACATTAATAACAAAATGTCCTTCTAAAATACTTGAAATTGTTGTCACATCTCGGAAAACTTAAAAACAAACTTCTGCTCTCATATCTTCCAAGTATTATTTTAAATTTTGATAATAAGCATTCTAACCCTATTTAAAGAAGTTTAAAAATACCTGGTATGACAGGAAATTATTTTTCAAAAAAATCTAAGGGATTGTCACCCTGAGGAAGCCAGAATTTGGTAGTTTGCACTCTGAATTTACAGTCTTGCACCACAATAAAGCACTAAAGACAACCTTAATTTGGAGGAAGAAAGTGTCCAAGAGTGAAGTGCAACGTGAAACTGAAGTCCATACCCTTTTAGCAGAATTATAGAATGGTGTGGGTTGGAAGGGATGTTAAAGATGATCAAGTTCCACCCCTCCACCCCGTAGGCAGGGACACCATCCACTACATCAGGTTGCTCAAAGCCTCATCTAGCCTGGCGTTGAACACCTCCAGGGATGGGGCATCCACAGCTGCTCTGGGCAACCTGTTCCACTGCCTCACCACCTTCAAAGTAAAAAATTTCTTCCTAATATCTAATCTAAACCTACCCTCTTTCAGCTTTAAAGGACACTACCCCTCATCCCTGGAGCCTTCTCTTCTCCAGGCTGAACAACCCCAACTCTCTCAGCCTGTCCTCAAACAGGACGTGCTCCAGCCTTCTCACCATTTTTGTGGCCCTCCTCTGGACTCTCTCCAGAAGGTCCACATCTTTCTTATGCTGGGGGCCTCAGAGATGAACATACTCCTCCAGGTGGGTTGTCATGAGAGTGGAGTAGAGGGGGAGAATCACCTTCTTCGACCTGCTGGTCATGCTTCTTTTGATGCAGCCCAGGAAACGGTTGCCTTTCTGGGCTGCAAGTGCACGGTGCTGCCTCATGTTGAGCTTCTCACCAACCAACAACCACAAGTCCTTCTCTTCAGGGCTGCTCTCAATCCACTCATTGCCCAGCCTGTATTTGTACTTGGGATTGCCCCAGCCAGTGCACAAGACCTTACACTTGGCCTTATTGAACTTTATGAGGTTTGCATGGGCCCACCTCTCAAGCCCGTCAAGATCCCTCTGGATAGCATCCCTTCCCTCCAGAGTGTCAACAGCACTACACAGCTTGGTCTTGTTGGCAAACTTGCTGAGGGCACACTCCCACTGTCTATGTGGCCAACAAAGATGTTAAACAGCGCTCATCCCAATATCAACCCCTGAGGAACGCCACTCATCACTGGTCTCCACTTGGACATCAAGCCATTGACTGCAACACTTTGAGTGCAATCATCCAGCCAATTCCTTATCCACTGAGTGGTCCCTCTGTCCAATCCATGTCTCTCCAATTTAGAGACAAGGGTGTCGTGCAAGACAGTGTCAAACGTTTATCAAATGTCCAGGTAGATTATATCAGTTGCTCTTCCCTTATCCACCAGCACTGTAATTCCATCACATAAGGCCAACAAATTTTCCAGGCACAATTTGCCCTTAGTGAAGCCATGTTGGCTGTCAACAATCAGATTCTTTTTTTCCATGTGCCTTAGCAGAGTTCCCAGGAGGATCTGCTCCATGATCTTGCCAGGCACAGAGGTGAGACTGACCAGCTGATAGTTCCCCGGCTCTTCCTTTTTTCCCTTTTTAAAAATGGGGGTTATGTTTCCCCTTTTCCAGTCAGTGGGAACTTTACCAAACTGCCACAACTTCTCAAATGTAATGGACAGTGGCTAGGCAACTTCATCCACCAGTTCCCTGGGAACCTGCAGATGCATCTCATCAGGTCCTGAGGACTTGTGCACCTTCATAGAATCATAGAATCATTAAGGT
>NW_010118034.1:0-4345 GCF_000699245.1 Pterocles gutturalis
GGAAGCGGAGCGCACAATGCCTCGATAGTCTGCGCGGCCCGTGTCCAGCCTGGCACTGAGCTCGCAGTAAGGAGGGCGGGCGGGGAAGCGGGGGGATAAAAGAGAAAAAAAACCTGGTCTCCTTGTTCACACCACCCCACACAACCACGTATCTATACTCCATTCTTTCCAGTTCCCCGGCCCTGATTCCTTTCTCTCGACTTTTTTTTTTTTTTTTTTTTTTTTTTCTTTTTAATTTCCACCTGCTCTTCCAACAAAGCTGTGCCCAAATGGACAACATTAAGGGCCTTTAAAACCCATGAGGTTTTGACCCCACAACAGTCTGATTAGGTCCACTGCCCCCTCTCTTCCCCTCTTATCCCTACTTCCCAGTGACACGGAGAAAGCAAATTTACTTTTTGAAATATATACACATATTCACACAAAGCAGCCATAAAATGTTCGACATTTTCATGCCCACTGGGTTAAAAAAATTCCAAAGAGAAAAACTTATTATTTTTATTAATATGCAACAGCTCCCCTGTTTAATTCGCTCCTTTTGCCCCTCAGTGCATATGTTATAAACCAGCAGGCTCACACAGGGGCCAGTCAGTCCACTGTTGGCAGAAACACAACACCAGCTAGAAGTCTGGGATGATCATTTAAACCCCAAGTAGCAAACTCACCTTTAAGTTACACACATCATCCCCAAGACCATTCACGAAACACAACACCAAAGCCAAGTTTACAAATACGCCCTCATTGCAGTTTACAAGAGAGGATCTGCAAAGGCTGTCTCCAGCCTGCCTTACACCGCCACAGCGCTCGGAGCCGAGTCGCATACAATCTGTCAGCTTCTGGCATGAGGTAGATCTAATGGCTCCTCACTGTGGGGCAGGGTAAACTGACTTCCTTCAGTAGCCCCTAGCAAATAATATTTTCCACAGAGGTCCATTCATAGGAGTCTGACAAACCTAGTTAATATGTACAGGGATTTCTCATTTGTTATTTAGTAGCTAGCCCTTTTAGGACAGCTATGAAGTAGACACTGGAAAGGCAGCAGATGATTAAAAAGAACAATTCCAAATAGTTTCTCTTTCATCTGAGGGTCTCAAACCATATTAAGTCTCACATTACTCCTCTGCAGGTAATAAATATAATTAGGGCTGATTCCAAAACTTTATTTGTATTGAAAAGTATCTTACTCCTCAGGGGCTCCATTCAAATCATCAAATCTCTGTGTGGAGTAGGAGGCTACTTAGTAGGAGAATTTGGCCTCAAATAAGGAAACTGAGATGCAGAGAGGCTTAGTAGCTTGCCCAAGTTGACACAGTTAGCCAACTCCAGCAACAGGATGAGAAACAAAGAACCCAAGCACCTTACAGTTGACAACAGTCCTTATGCTGTTGAAACATGTATGTTTTTGTTTTTTCCCCACAAAGGCTTTTTCCCCCTTTTACATCTATTATTTGGTTAAAACATACTTCCTTGCTGTATTCACATTTGTCAGGTCGCTTTTCTTAGTCTTTCATTTTCCCCTCAATGCACCATTGCCCATCCAAACATGCTGTTCCTTCTCTGCCACTTCTTGCTCTGCTTCCCCTATTTCCTGACACTTGGCCTTGGGAGAAGTTTGCAGACAGAAGCCACTCAGAAGCCCCAGCTGGAAAAAAAACTAAGACCACCTTTTATTCAAAAAAATTTCAACAGTTTTGGCAGAACAGGACTATCATGTTTTGGCTACACATAAGCTCCACTCAGCTCTCTAACCTCATATCCTTTTTTCAACTCAGCTCCACTCCACAACTACCCTTCTGCCACATCCTCCCCTCGTCTGTTCACATATACTTCCCCGTTCCTATACCATTTCCCATTTGAGCTTCTTCAGAGCAATGATCACATACTTCTCTGAGCTGGTATTATGCCTAGCACAATGGGGCTCCTTGGGTGCTGGCTCTCAGCTAATATGATTATAAACCAGAGCAATCACCATCAACATCAGAAATTATGGAAGAGGACATTGGCTCAACTAGGAAGAAGTACAAGGAAACATAATAAGAAGGGAGGGGAAAGCAAAGAACTGTTCGGGGGAGAAAACAAAGATAACTGAGCAAGAGGGAGAGCTGAGAAGGGGAGAGGAAATGGAAGGAAGGAAACAAAGATCATTCCCCTGAATGCTTTTGACACAAACCCTTCTTTTCCCTTACCCTGGTTTACATTTACTCTTACTCCATTACACTTTCTGCTCAGGTACCTACCCCTTCTTCCCAGTTTCCTTCATTTTACATTTTCTGCAACTGTTACTGTTACTATCATATTGATATTGTATTGCTGTATCGTATTATCAGATTACTAACAGTCTATTGTATAGACTTATCGAAAAAATTATGTTCTCATAGTAAGTTCAACTACTCAAATCGCAAGAGGGAGAAAAAAGCAAGTTAAACAAATGGTTTGAGGTAATCTCTGAAGCCTTTCTACAAATCATATCCTATCAGCTTTCAGGCTTGCTTTTTAGGAATTGCCAGGACGTATCACAGAGGCTGCTATCATATCAGAAAGTGGAAAAACCGAGGAACTGGGATAAATAACCACTGACTGAGAAAGAAGAAAATGTATGTAATACGCAACTGTCCAGTTTTTAACATAGAAGTTTCATGTTGCCCCGAAACTTTTGACTAGTAATAGCAAGCCCTGATGCTCATTTTTACCAAGCAGGTCGTAGTTGCAAAACCCACTTGCAACCTGGGAGATCAACATTCAGTTCTCTCAATTTTCTTCTCAAACTGAGAATTCAGGATATGAGTTCAAGTAACTGATGAGAAAAATGAAACCTCCCTCCACCACTCCCCCAGCAGTTCAGTGAATCTGCATTTCTCCTGCTTTGCTTCCTTTGTGCCCAAAACAAACAAGTCCAGGTAAAAGAGAGCAATTTGTGTTGAACTAAACAATCTCTGCTTTTCATTTGTATGAGGAGAAACACCTCAAATCATAAACTCCTATCTGAATTTTTTTGCTTATCTGAATTTTTTGTCACTACTATGGTTCTCCAGTTCAAGAGGTGAGCCAAAAAAATCAATTAACCATCCAGATCAAGTTAGAAAAACTCTGGAATATTACATAGACAGAATCCACAGGTCTTTATACAAGCATATTGGCAGAAGGAAAACCTTAAACTATTTTTTTTTTAAAATCATCAAATGATAGCCCTTTAGCCTAGTACCTTTGGCTGATACTCTAATACAGTAAGTAAAGGAAATGCTGGAAAAAAAAATAGCTTTCGGGTTTTGTTGTTTCCATTGTAGGCTTTAATAATAGAGACCTACAAAGTCCAAGGAAATGTAAGATGTTCCACAGAATGATTTACTGGAAAGTTCTCACAGAAAATATGCAAAACTCCAAAGATCCTAAATGGATGTTCTTTTTCAGGCACACATCCAAAACAACTGCAGCATTAAGAACGAACCTGTCAGATTTCTAAGAAAGGGTGTTTTGGAACAGGTTACAAGAGAGCGGAGGGAGAATAGAGTGGGGTTGATGCATTTACTATAAAGAATATCTTGCAAATAAGGAGTGCTTACTTCAGAGTATGGAAATGTTTAGCTACAATGCAGTTTGGATCATATGCTTAGGAACAGATTTTTCCTTTCAGTGTGCATGCCTAGCTGCCATTTCCATTAATGGGAATTAACTACATGTGTCAAGAGGAGAAGTTAACTCTTAGAAATATAACTAATCTATGCTTTTTTTTAAGGAATGTAAATGCCACATCACGCATGTTCAGTGTTGGCAAAACTGAGTGCTGAATATAGTATAGCAAAATCTGAGAAGGAGAAGGCGGTCTGGAGGACTGAAATTTCTGTGCTACTTAGAGTTTTTTCAATTTACTGAATTTCTTCAAGGAAAAGTAAAACCATCCCATTTGCAAGTGGGAAGCCCTCATTTATCAGCTATTTACTTGTAGTTTCAGCAGGGGCCTACCATCTGCAACCCTCCCTGTAAAAGAGAACTGACACTACCCTTAAGAAGAAATATGAACCTTCATCTAAAACTTGAATTCAAGCTTCCCTCAGGGTCACTAAATATTACAATAAAGTTCCTAATCTTTTTTTTTTTTAGAAGGAGGTCATCACTCTTTGATCCTGTCCACTCTGCATCAGCCAGGGTAAAGGAACCTCAAAATTAATACAGATTTAAACTATAGGTAGTCCTTTTAGAAATAAAGATAATATATGTAAACACATTTAAAATTGAATTACATATATATTTTGGCAAAGTAACTTCTAGTTGTGAAAATAAGAAAAATTAGAGAGAGGACACATTCTTGATTTTGTGCCACTGCTGCACACTCTCCCCCCTCCCCCCC
>NW_010118034.1:4376-40488 GCF_000699245.1 Pterocles gutturalis
CCCCATTTCCTTTATTTTGGGTACAGCTTGTTTTATTATTTCTTTATATTGTCAGTTAGCTGCAGGGTCCCCTTACTATCTGTCTTAGTAGCCTCAGTCTGCACAGAAGCAGCTTGAAAGAAAAAATGAAATAAAAAAAGACAGTTTAAAAAAATAACACAAAAATAGAGAGCACAACCACAGATAGGGACTGTGCTTGAAATGATTTAAGAAGCTAACTGGATTTCAAATTTACAGTTTCTCGTTAAGGTTCTGAACATAAAATGTTACTAAAATAGGAACTGGTTGCTCTAAGTCTTTTTTTTTTTTCTATGTTCTTTTTTCCATGCAGTTATTTTGCACAGAACATACTGTCCCAAACGGAGCCCAAAGCCTCACCTTACCTGCAGTCTCCCTACTCTGCCTCCATCCTGACTGGGACGATTACTTTCTGAGTGGCAGGCCTGTTTACTGTCAGTGCCCATCCGATTTTCAGCCTCTTGGATGACAACAATGCCAGCAGGAACATTCCTCCTCGGTGTCATTTCCAGTGACTGTTACGAACATGTAAATGCCTGCCACAATATACCCAACAATGAACCGCACTCATTTCATAGAGATAACCAGCTCCCATCAAACGGAAATTACTCCCTTTTCCCCTGGTGCGTGTGTGGAGGAGTGGCTGGTAGAAATCAAGTCCCTTTTGAAAAGGCAACCTAAGTGTTATAGCCACACATAAGCTTCTGAGCCTAAGTATCCTAATAACACAACTTTGATCTATTTGTAAAAGTAAATAATAATTGTTCAGCGTGACTCCAAGCGCACTGAAATCCAGATCTTTCTGCTTAACCCAGTGGGCCTTTCTGCGTGGCTTTCAATAGAACTCCTGCAGGTTTTATCACCACATTCTTGTCACTTCCCCAATAACAATTTTGTCTCTTTTTTTAACTTATCCACTGAACAGGGTTACAGCAATCACATTTTGACTCTGTACGTCTAATCTGATTGCTTTTTTCTACTGCAGTCTGCTCTTACCAACCTGTGCACCAAGGACACTGGGTTTAAAACAAACAGATTTGTTTCCATTGATTGTCTGATGTCAAACAAGCATCATGCAATTAAAAGTGCAAGGGTGTTTTGGAATAATCGACAGAACCTAGTCCTATGTGTTTTGCCAAGGCACTGCAGCCTTCCTCTTCTGGTCCTGAGGTTTGCACTGGTGGTTGCAATCAAAATTCTCCACACCCACAGGTACTGCTAACGACTGTTTCTCTTCACTAGAAGCAGTTGTCTTTTAGTGCCATTATGATCCTTCATTACAGTTTTAGCATAGGGCTAGCAGACCCCTTCAGCTAACCAGCTTGAGCTCTCTTGCAGTGGATGTGGTACAAACAGATATAGCTCAATTCATGGTTGTCCCCCATTATATATGCTCCATTGGATTAAAGGAGAAGTGGGAATATAAAATGCTTCCAAATAATATTACCAATTTTCTATTCACTTTTTACTGGAAGAGGAGTGTAGAATTAGGTCTTTTGTAAGAAATATCCTCTATCTAAACCAGTTTAGAGTTTAGACTGCAGTTGTAATTAGATAAAGAACACAAAAAGGTAACATTCTTCCATTCTGTAAATTGCTTATCTATTTGATTCTTTTTTAGTCTGTATAATCATAAGAATTCATGTAAATGCTATCTAGCAAATGTTGCAAAAAATATAGATGCTGAAATATACAGTTTGTAAATTCAGAACAAATTTGCGAATATATTCCCTTTCTACTATACCACATGCAAGTTCCCTACATGACATATACAGTCTACAGTAAGATTAATACAAATTAGTGTTTATTAAATGCACTCTACTGATATTTAACTTGTTATACATGTCACTGGGAAGATCAAACTGTAAATTAAGCAACGATTCTAATGATGTTAAATGCATCTCTGTAAGGGAAGGAGTTATAAAACATGTTGCTATCTTACACCTTGCACACTGAAACAGCAATCAATGAGTATGTAGAGTTATGTTTCATTTATAAAGTTACAAAAGCATGCCACAGCCATTCATCTCTTTTAATGGTGCTCTGATGCAGTTTTATGAGTGATTTTCCACTTTTGATAAAAGCAAAACTAAAGCCATTTGGTTCTGTTGAAGCAAAAAGCTCAACTCCTACTTCCAGCACACAGACTCCAATTCAGCCACTATTATAGAGAAATAAATACCTAAGTATGGCATAAAACAGACCGATGGCTTGTTATTGCTATTTCTATGGAGGCTTAACTCTTGCTTCTTATTTCTCATTACATGGGACAGCTAGAGGCTAGAAACATTGCTGGGGTTGCATGCTGAAGGCCCCTGGGAATGCTTCTGCACCTTGTATGGGGAAAAACTGAGAAAATACTGCTACAGTATTCTGAAACATGAGAAAATGAGAGTATCTGGGGGCACTCTTCAAGAGCCCTAACACAATCCAGGTACAGGGTTGACTACATTCTACTACCAATCTGCTTGTAAACAAGACAGATCTTCAACAGTTGCCATTAAGGTATATTCAGAATATAAAAACAAACAAACAAACAAACAAACAAACAAAAAACCCCCAACAAACCCACAAAACAGAAAGGAGATATAAAAACAACACAGCCAACAAAAAGGAAAAAAAATGATACACCACTGGATTGAGACAAATATTCATTAAGATGAAAAGACAAAGAAGTTTCTCAGGAATGTTTATCAAAGAAAATTTATGTAATAAATTTTCCTCTGCCTGGAGAAGATCCAAAGCTGAGTGTCTCTTCTCTTGCCATATAACACTGTACTGAATCCAGACTGCACATTGGTCACCCGCTTTTCCCCTTAAATAACACTTTCTATTTCTGATGTGGCTTTTGTTTTGTTTTACAAAGTTTAATTTCTCTTTCTTTGTTGATGCATTTTCCTTTTGTCATTATTTCAGAGTTGTGTAAAAGTAATTAGTGACACGATGCCAAGGACTGAACCTCACAAGCAACCTAAATATTTTGATTCACTGAGAATGCAGTCCATAATTCACAAAGTGCCTGAACCCTGTCCAGTAAATAAAATAAAATAAATTAGATAACTTCTGCATGTTAACAGCCTGAGGCATATGCAGAAACATGTCAAAATGCAGAAACAGGGAATGTCACCACATCAGGTATCAGAGACACTCTATTGACACTTTTTCAGGAAACACCATCACATTCGTACCTACCTTTTTAGCATTTGACCCCACATGATCAATCCTGTCAACCATCTCTCCTGGTATTTGCATGTAGCCACTGCCCTTTCTTGAGAGCAATGTGGTTCAAAATCTGAGCAAAGATTTCACATCTGAGAATGTCACAGGTGAAACTTGTTTTCTAATGAATTCTGAGCTAGCAACAGAAGGGCAGCAGGTATCTCCAGAAGTTCAAATTGAGTGGAAAATAAAAGGAGACAGGGACACCTACCTTTTTTTCTTTTCTTAACTGGCCTTTCCCCCCCCCACCCCCGCAACTTGCGATACATTTCTCAGAGGGGTTCCAACTGTTGTATGCAGTCAGGGCAGGCCTCTGGCACAAAAGCAACTATATAAAGCTTTGTGACTACAATCTCTAAAAAAATCACAGTTTTTGGAGTGATTTGTGAGCCATGACACATAGGACCACTAAAAAATGCCCATTGCATTACTGGGGATTTGTGTTTAATTGCATGAAAAAGATGTACATCATTTAATAAAAGCAAATTTTCTTACGATAGTTCAAAAAGTCACCACACAATTTAAGTGAGAACTCTGCCTCAAGAAACACAGAAACTACAACTTGCTCCAAAAAAAGAGACAGTTCTCCACTATATTATGTCCCATTTTAAACAACTGAATCTTGTCTGTGGATCACTCCACCTAGTATTCCATGAGGAAACACAGGTCATCTTTCCTTCCACTCCCACGTGGTTAGACTAGAACAGAGCAGTATCATTACATCCATTTTTCTGCCTGACATGCAATACTCCACGTTTGCCAACACCACACTTGTGCAGCCAATCTCCCTGTCTTCCTGCATGGAGTCCTCTACTTTCTTCTCCAGCCCTGACTTGAACAATTCTTCCTCAGAAGCAAATGTTTCTGTAACACTGGTCACTGTCATTTTCAATTCATTAACACATATATGTGAAACACCACCTACAACACTCAGACTTTGGGTACCCCTGCTGTAGTTTTCCTACACTAAATACTGATAATATACTTTCAGTTTTGTCTTCTGTTCCTCAGAGGACTATCTAATTCTCGAAAGTACTCCTATCATTTTTCTAGTAGACCCTTATGAAGGAATTTTTCAAAAACTTCCTTTAAAGCCAAAAAAAAAAAAAATCTAATGATTGTCTTTCACTATTTGTTGACAAGCTCAAGGAATTATCATTAGACATAATTTTTTTTTACAAAAGCTATGCTGATGGATAGCTGTAGTATCACAATGCTCATTTATATGTCTCCTAATTTTATTTTTTATTACTATTTCAACCAATTTATCAAGTAAGGAAAGAAAATTCATTAGACTAATTCTCACCATCAATTCTACCATTCAATTAAAGAGAAGCAGAAAAATGGCTTTCTCCAACCCTACAGGTTAGAAGCCAATATTAAAGGAAAGACTACAGATTAAGTCAGCAGCCCTACTTGAGCTCACCATCAATTTCCAGTGGCACATTTTGATACATGTAACTTTACATGGTACTCTGTTGCTCTTCATTTGATACGTTTAGCACCTCTTTTTCCTTCACTTTTTTTCTTTGACAGTAGCTAATCCTTAGCACTGCAAAAGAATGGCTACAGGTTAGATTCCCCTCTTAAGTCTTCTGTGGTAGAATATGACAAGGAAATAATTCTGTTTCTCAGCAAAACCCTTATCCTCCTTACCTATTACTCTGCTTACAATGCTAAGGATAAAATCCTTAGCTATTAATCTGTATTACAGTACTGACGGAAAAACTATTTACAAACTTGATGTGGGTGGCCTTTTAAAAAATACCTGAATTTACCCCTTGTAATTTCAGCAGACCTACCCATCCTCAAGGCACTATGTTTGTTTTGGTTGGGGTTCTCTGGCATTTTTAGCTAGGAATATCATGACATCCTCCAGTTTTAAGCCACACCTATTCCAATAGAACAGTTCCAGTCCTAATACTCTATAGTGGGCAGTGCAAACTAAGTCTTCAGACAACTTGGAATCAAGTCGATTCCGTAGACTCAGTAAGCCCTCAAGGGCTGATAAACTTTCACCATACATTGATTTACAGAGGGAACCTATAAAATCAGAGCCTGTCTTTGTCAAGGAGGTATGAAATGGCATCAGCTCTCTAAAACTGAGGGAACTATAGCTTCCTGCATCAGGCAATTAGGCCAGGGATTTTGTGAGATTAGGCCACCATGTAAGAATTTTGATAGTCTCTGCACAGGGTTAGACTAGCCCATATAAGGAAAAATACAGTGGTTTTTAGTAATGATCCAATGATGTGCATTTACAAATCTGATTGCAGAGTTTTGCGTGACTACTCTGCAAAGCTTGCACTATTTTCATAGATGGGAGAGAAAACATGTGAACACAAGATGGAAAAGTTTCAACATTAACCAAAACCTGACAGGTTATTTTTTTATTTTAAAAAACGACATATTTCTTATAAACTTTATAAAATATTTCCTTGCCTTAGAATTTTAGCTGCAAACACTGCTTTCATTGTTGGTAATTATACACAGTCTCCCTGACGCTCTCTCTGATATCCATACAGGACCTGTAATGTGACCTATCCCTATAACACAGGTTACACAACTAAAAATTTCTTAGTACTGTATTTTTAAAGATTGATACATACAAAATCTGCTTACCTTAATGGTTGCTCATATGTGAATATTCATTTACTAATATAACACAGCGAGTATACTATATGGGGAGTGAGAAAACCTCTAAGAAACAATCTGTTGGACTATTCAGATTTGCAGGTTAAAGAACACCAGGAATAAGAGAAAGGAGGCTCAGCTCCACCTACATGGGCAGTACAAAGGCAACAGACCCATTACATATGCTTAACTGATCCCACATCATATGGACAGTGAATCCCCTGCATCTTTGTTGCATTATCTGACTGTACATAGTCATTCTTTCCACAAACAAGGAGCACCTGTCTAGGATTTTCAGATATTCAGCATCGTTTGCGGAGGAGTCAGATGTTGCTGAGCCATTTCTGGCCATCCAAAAATCTCATAGATCACTGCACAAAGCAGCAAAGCAGTACAGAGGAGTCAGATGTTGCTGAGCCATTTTTGGCCATCCAAAAATCTCACAGATCACTGCACAAAGCAGCAAAGCAGTAGATTATCACTGAAAGCCATAGCACATTGCCCAATTCTTTACAGTTTGTGTGTCTAGAGAAGCTTTCAGACTTACCACGTTCACTGAGTCAGTTACGATGCAGAATAGGATCCCTGTAAGCAATGTGTGCAGGTCTCATGCACCATTCTAAAGTGGAAGCTTACACTTACTATTTCCATTCCCATAGCAGCGAGTAAAAGTTTCCTCACATTTAAACTACAGACGATTCTTATTTCTGGTGATCTAAAATCCATCGATAATATTTGAGATCATCTTCTTAACTGTGTGGCCGTACTTCTTGTACTTATGCCTTTATTCACAGGCAACCACGTAATTGTAATTGTAATTGTTTTCTAGGTAATACAATACACAGAGCTGAATGAAGGAAGTATTCACAGAAAGCATTCAGTATGAGTACTGTGATCCATTTCAATCATCAAAAAAAAAAAATACAAACCCAACAAAAATCATGAAAAGATGAGCATAAAGGGCTTTTATGAATATAAAGAATCTATAAAGCCGTCACTAGGTGGGTCCATAGCAATGGATTAGACTTTGAGAGATGTTACATGCAAAACATTAATGCTTAAAACAGATGCAATACAGACCAAAAGGGAGTCTGGAAACAGGAAAGTGAAGTGGGAGAGATTCTTTCCTCCAGCTGCAGAGCCATCAGGCCTCAAAAAAAAAAGGGGGCTGATGGGCTGTATTTTGCACTGGCTGCCCACCCTTGCAGATCCTTTCGTTTAGAAGAGTACAATTGAAACTGTAACAAAAATTACTCATGTTCTCTGGTAGGCAGGTCCACGTGCTCATATAAACATAGTATTTCTCCCTTCTGTGTGAGTAAATTTGAGGAGGAAAAAAGGCATTTTTACAGACCCAAATCTGCATCTTCAAGCCAAGGGAAGAATGTTCCTAATTCATCCTTGAAAGTATTTATTTGGGGCAGTGAGTGGAAAGGAAAGTGTCATTTCTTAAATTACTTTCCCCTTGAACTGCCATAAGAGTAGGGTGTGGGTTCCAGGCAGAAAACCCATTATTTTTTCGGTCTGGTCACATTTATTCAGACCTAGCCAGACTTTAGCCAAATAGGTAACTGCCTCAGCATGGCTACCATGACAGCAAGGAAGGAATAACACGTATTTTTCTCATTTCTGCTAAGCAGAAGCTCCTATCAGAATACAAAGATGATGGAAAACGTGGGTGGATTATTTGGTTCCAGCAGGCTCCACATCACATAGTAAGGAAATGCCACGATCTTTGACAGGTTCATATTAGCAAAAATCAAGCAAAAGATTATGGGAAAGCTTCCCATTCCATTATCAAATAATTTGGGGGAGGGAGAAGGATGGGAGACTAGCAGTTTTTCTTTCTAAGCTCTCAGGAACTGTCTATTTTTATGACCCTTTTAGTGTTGAAAGCATTGTCTGAAATAAAGACTAATCTCAAAGGATGTGAAAGCAAACCTATCGTTAAGACTATTCAGAAAATGTAAAGCAGGAAGAAATGAACCATTTTCATCTGGTGGAGCTGCTACACAGCACATCTGACTTACTGACTAGCAATAGGAGCCCAGGTGGGCACTGCCAGCCCTGACTTCCCCTGCCCACCCCCTGGAACTCCCACCACCCTACCCAGGGTCCCACTTCAGCCCCACGAGGCCATCAGCCCCTTCCCAAATGATGCTGCAGCAAGGCCAGTCTCCAGCTCCATGTCCCAGCCTGGCCTCAACTCATCCCCAGGGAGGTGCCCCATGCCCAGGGCTGGCGCTGTCCTGGTGCCCCCCACTTCCCTGCTTCTGTCTGGGGCATTGAACGGGCCCTGCCCAGCCATCCTGGGGGAGCCCCCATAGCTCCCAGCCCCCAGGGAGCCGCCAGGCAACAGGCCCTACAACGTCACCCACCCCTAACACAACCAACAACCAGATGCCAGTAACACAACCCACCCAATAACCTCCAATACCTAAAGCAAATAAAAATCAACATCACAAGCATCATCTTCCCCACAGAGATGAGGGTGGGACACGCCGTCCACACATGAATGCACTGTTCCCAGTTACACGCATAAGCAGTCTATATAGTGTACAGAACTAAGTGCCTCAAACACTAGACAGAGACTGATTAAAATTGTTTCTGTACCTAATTAATTAAGCTAGGAGAGAAATCTCTTTCTGCAGCCAAATTAGTCTTTTACTCTTTCTGGCCAGTTTGAATAATTTCATTAAGAACATTGCAGATGTCAGCCAGTCCCAGATTCTCCAATTCTGGTCGTTCGGCCACTCTCCTCAAAAGTGGGAGACACACATCTGACCCTCCTTCCCCACAGAGCAGCATTTAATTTGTGGATCCAGAGAGATCTCTGAGGAAGATCGGTGCTGCACTCTTCTATCAAGACAGCAGCACTTCTGAGTCCACTTTAAGTTAAGGATCTCATGCAATTGGGAAGTTTCAGCACGATCAGGGTAGACAGAAGCTAAGAAGATGTTCTGGGGATCACAAGATTTCATTTAGGCACTTAGGTTCTGTCACTGTTCACTTTAATCCCTTGCAGATCTGAGCCTAAATGCAGCTCCAATTACAGAGAACAAGATATTCCCTATGTAAAGAAAATTGATGTGGTTGGAATAAAACTCCCAGACAGGAAACAGGCTGGAAATACATGTAAACTCTAGAGTTTGAACCTGGTATTTAGCAATCCCTTGAAATTAGTATCTTTGTTTCCTAAAAATACATGTTTGCTACAACTTTAATATTTGCTCAAAGCCATTCAAATGTTCAAGGAGTGGCAACAGTTAATTTTTGTTAAGTATTACTGTCAAACCGCACTAGGATATATGCAGAACTCATCACATGGTTCTTTCAGTACAGTTAAACAATGCTCTCAGCCAAGACAACATAAGATAGCAGCACTATGGTATGAGCTAAGTACTATTGTATCATCAGGACACTCTGTCAAACGAACACTCTAAAGATACTTAGTTATTTCTGAGCAATTTGGACTATAAAATTAACCCTTTTTTCAGTTCAACATGCACCATCAAAAATACATATCATGTAATCTCCAGATACAGAAAACGTAACTGAGGTAAAGAGGAGTTGCCTAATTGTTTGAATAGGTGACTGTAGGGTAGGAATTCCCCAATTCATAATGCCAGTGCTGGTCCAGCTTCTTTCAGATCTTTAAGGTTCTTGTCAACTCTAGCACTAAGTATCCCAAATCTAAAAAAAGTTAGTATCTATTTTGTGGGGCTTCCAAGAGAATCAGATAATGGTTTTTTACAGTGCTTTCAAAATACAGAGCACTGCGTAAGTGCACAGAGCTGCTAAAAAAAACTGACTATGGATTTAGAATTTTCCTTTGGTGAAACAGTTGTCTCAACAGCCATGATTTTTCTTATTGAAAGACTATTCTCTTTGAATCACTGCTAGTATGTTATTAACTTCTCTAATAGTTGGCAAGGATTTGTGGAAACCAAGACAAAAGTTCCGAATAGAGGTGGCTCTCAGTGGGGCTATATTCTGCAGCTTCCTCTGGAGTCCTCTCATCAATCATCTATTACTAAAAAGGCAGAGATGGTGCAAGGAAATGGAATACTACTTACTGGATGATCTGGAAATGTTGTGAACATTCATTTGAGAAAAACTCAGTGTTTCCTCATACTTAGTTTGCATTCTTTTGGATTTATGGCTTTTCTGAAGAGATGAGGCTAACAGTGGTGGACATAGTAGCTGATGTGCTGTTTGGTGTGGTATTTGGATTTTGGTCAATGGAGGATTTTGCATTATATGAATGTCAAATATCCAAAATCTTGAGTAATGTTGATAAACCAGAAAAACCTTTGTTGCAAATCTGATATATTTCATGTCAATAATGTTGCAAAAAAGCCTCATCTCATATTGTACACTCTTTGCTTCCAATCAAGCCTGAAAAGAAAATAGCAGGAAAGAAGGCAAAAAGACTAACAAAACTCAGAACTTTAAGTTCTTCAAAAAGGTTCTGTTCAAACAGCAGTTCAAAGTGTAGTCTGGTTCTTATTTTATCCTGAGTTGGCTTATCCATCCACCATAAGGACTTCTTTAATTCGTGTAAAACAACTGTGTGTTCAGGAGAGTGTCTATTCTGAAGATGTTTCTATTCATAAAAATGGTCTTACTGAATTCTCGCTCTCCAGTATGTTTGCAACTCAATGTGAGATTTACTGGCTGACAGATAAAAGATGTCTTTTTCAAGCACCAGTCCTGAACACTCAGTAAGGGATCATAAAATCAATCTGGTTACCTAGTGGCTCACCCAGCAACAATAGGAATAGACAATTTGTTCACTGTCAACACGTGGACAACTCCGTTGCCTTTGCTGCCTTCAGCGGGGCTGTACAGTTTAGAAAGCCTCTTGGAGGACCCACATTCAGACGCCTGCTCCTGATGCACAAAACAAAGGAAGCTTCAACCACTGTTCTCTGAAGCTGACGCTAGTAGAGTGTGGAGCAGGGGTCGGCAACCTTCCAACAGCGATGTGCCAGATTGTAATTTTCTTTCCCAAATTAGAGTTTAAGAATGCTGGCAGGAACTTTGCAGGAGCCAACAGACGCTGCCTCTCAAAGAGGCAACATGCTGCCAATCAGCTGATTGGCAGTATCTTGCCTCTGTGTGAGGCAGGGGCTCTGGGCTCCCAGGGAATTGTGATCTCGGTAGGAGCCACTGCCTCTCAGAGATACCTCCTGTGCTGGCCCTCTTATGTGCTACTCTAGATCTGCCCTACAGTATTAATGCCATGAGTGGCCAGCTCCTAGCTTCTACCCTAAAAAACTGTCCAGAATTCAAAGCCATACCCCAGCTTGGGCATCGATTCTAGCACAGAGGCAAAGGATCAAAACAAAATAGCATTTAACACTCCCTGAAGCTTGCAAAGTCACAGGAAATAATACAAACTTCCTCAGTCATGCAAGTTTATTTGTAATGCTGAGCTTCTGTCCTGGGACACGTGGGCAATTCCAGTGCCCAAACACACACGTTAGAGAAAAGTTCACTTAAAATAATTATATATGCCCTTGAATTTGCTTCAAATTCACATACCTTTTACACTTTCAGGACTCCCCAATCATTTTCAATTAGTTAGAGAGTAAACACACATAAATGCAACACACTGGTTAGGGTAGAACAGGTAACAGCAAGCAAATCAGCACATTTTAAAATGAAAAATACTTGAGAAAACAAACAGTAATTTTCTGAGTTTTGTGGTGAGACAGTTATCTGAGCTTAATGGAGGCACAAAGACTATAATCTCTACTTCTTCCTTCAAAACTGTAAAAGGAGACAAGTCTTCCCACCTCTTTCATCTTTTGAGTGAGTTGCTGTCGTGTTTTGAAGGCATACAAATTGTGCACGTACCCAGCAGCACTGCTGTCAGCCACAGTGAAGGGATACAAGTGTGCAACGATGCTCTCATCAATTCTACACTTTCCAGCCAAACTGAATTGTGATGCAATCGATAGAGCTGCCACCGTGTCCCCTTTGAGGCGTTTAAGAGCAGTGCTGGCTACTTCCCATTTTCCAGCTTGCTTTTCCATGCACACTGTAGTTCACAATCTTCCTCTAGGAACAGCAGCACCCTCAACTTCTGTGCCACTGGCAGTACTTCCCTGGCTTTTGTTCAGTAAATAGTCTAATTCTGCTGAGCTGGTAGCAGCTGAGATTGCTAGTGATATATTGTCCTAGCATTAAACACACTGTCACCTGGCAGGATGATTGACTAGAGTCTGAATCTTGGCAGAATAGTGTTTTGCAGTTAGTTTGGCATTTCTTTATTAAGTTCAGGTTAGATTCACTTAAGGAATGCACTTGCCAGCTATACCAGGTTTTTGCCTTTATATCCATCATGATGATTAATGGTCTATTTACAAAGATATTCATAACGAAATTCTTACCTTCTTTTCCCAGCCTAACATAAAACACACCTATCATTGTATTCTGTTGAAGCAAGTCAAATTCCATTAGAAACATTTTCAGACATCAGCATAGGATCTTTCCGTAGTCTACACAAAAATCTTCTAAACATGAGTGCATATTTTTAGGAATTTACATTGTTAAAAAAAATGACATATTTTACAAAAACCACTCTGCATTTTTTTGCTTTTTTCCCCCTCTTCTCTTTGCCTCTACGTTCCTCTAATTCATACAAATATATGAAATTTTGAGAATCTGCTTCTATGCCTATGCAATTATCAGAACAGAACTATTATAATGGTAGTGCCTAGGAACCTGAGTCACCAGTGGATGGTAGCTTCTACAGAAACACAGAAAATCATAGTTCCTGCCCCAGACACTTTGCAAGTTATGAAATAGGCAGCAGTTAGACTGGAGTGATACGGAAGCAATGAAATACATTTACTCAAGATTATTATGCACTGGTCTCACAGAGACCTATCAAGCTTTTTTAGATATTATGACAAACTATCAGTCCAGCCACAGTTTCAACAACTTTATACACCTCATTGGCAACCTTTGCACACTACCATTGTGGTTTATTGCTTAGGAATGGCTCAACTGTACCATTTCACCTTCCGCAGTAATGGACTTCCATCCAGGGCTGTCACTGCTACTTTGAAAGCTACAGTACAGACTGAAAGACACAGCTATTCTACAAAGCAGTTATGAAGTAGAGAAGTTATTAATCCCTACAAGCATATAAATCACCATGCCCAAACATGGTACAGTTTCTCTAGTCTATTTTACTTCCTCTCTGAAATATGAATTTCTCTTGCTCAACCTCCCTTATGATATCCATGGATTTTTTTTTTTTTTCTTAAGTACCTAGGGCCAGATTCTCAAAAATGCCTTAAAATGTAACTAGAAGATCACTCATTCAAAACTGCTTACAGAAGTAGTGCTTAAGCACCTTTTAAAATCCCGGATGACATTTTGATGAACCTCCCAGTGCCTAAATACCTTAGGCACTGACCCATCATGCTAAAAATTTGCTCAAAGCTTCCTCCTCTTCCCAGACACAGCTCAGTGTTCTGTGACAATAATAAACCCCTTCTTCCTGGGTTAAATCTGGTAGCCGCCAAGTTTTCCCTTTAAGTATCTAATTAATCTTATTGCCAAAGTATTCTTCTTGAAACCTTGATAAAGAGCCACTTAACACTCAGAATTAAAATTTATGGGAAAGAAAGGTTGGATGGGATTTGTCTCACCTAACATTACATGCCTTCAGCATAGCCGTTAATATCCAATCAAGGCTCCCTTTGCAGTTAGCAGAGAGAAGTAGGGTCTCACAGGACAGAATTCGTTTGACCCATTCAGAGTAACGACTAAAGGATCTGGTGAATTGCATCTCAGAAGTGCCTTTACCTCTGCTTTGACCAGAAAGGAAGAACTTCAGCATAGTATCTGTCTTGAAGACATCTCAAGTTAGTTGAGATGAATTGCACCACAGTGTCTGGAGGTTAAAACAGGATGTTGATAATCTAGTTTTATGAATTCCTTCCTTTCTGTCATTGACTCCAAACATAACCAACAGCAAATCATTTAACTTCTCAATATCTCGGTTTATGTATCTATAAAAAAGGCATGTTATAGTGCTATTACATTCTAGATATGCTGCAGAGTCATAGCAAGGCAAAACTAGCTCTTGAAAGTGTGTTGAGAACCTCAGAGGGAATATATTAAATATGTGCAAACCATATTAAAGAGACTACTAAAGAATGGGGAAAACAACTGACAAGACTTGAAGCAAGGAATAAAAGAGATTAAATTCCACTCGCTGCACATAAATGTTGTGAATAGTCTGTCTTACAAATGTTTAGCATGTTGCACATGCTCAAGAGATCTAATATTTCAAGGTGGATTTTCTCCACACCATGAGGAGAAGCAACGAACTTGGTTAAATTGTCATCTAGAGTTACGGAGCGTATGCAAGCTCAGAGAGTTTATTGTGCCGCTAAGCCTTGCAACAGTGTAAATGAAGCTCTTGTTGCAGGGTGCTAATCTCCTCAGAATTCTTATTAAAAATGGATGATTGCATGTACTTCCAAACAGCCAGGGCATCAGTTTTTGATTTACTAAGCTCATGGGCATTGCTCCCAATGCATTTTTGCAAGCTTTTTATAAAAACAAAAGGGAAAATATTGAGGGTTAAGGTGGCCATTTGTGTGGATTATTTTTTCCCCATTTTCCCACCTAAGAAAGTCCAAAGGAGATACATGTTTAGGTTGTTAGCCAGGACAACACAGTAAATTTTATTTCTGGACTTGGCACTCTCCCAGTTCATGTCTGGAAGCAAATGGTTAATGCTCCACACACAACCAGAGGTGCTATAAAGGAGGGAGGAACTGAGCACCCGAGGTGATTATAGCTGAAAACATGACTCTAATAAAAAAAATAATTCATATTTAAATAATTGATTATTATCTACAAAGTTATCATTATAATCATGTTTATAATGAATGCATGTTTTACCAATTTGAAATAACTAAGTATTCTAATCTTAGCAAGCTTAAAGAAAGTCTGTTAATGAGATAAGAATATTTTCCTTTCTGCATATATATTAACTGCTCTTTTTTTTTTTTTTTTTAGTTCAGAAAAGATGCTTGCAAATGGATTACTCCAGGATGTGTTCTTGCAAATTCACCAGTGCTAGTGAAGGTAGTATCAGAAGGGAACACTGTTGGGAAAAATCTAAATAGCTGTAGGTTTTAAAATAACCCTGCTACTTTAAATTGATATAGCCTTTCCCTTCAGTTCATTGTGTCTTTCCATTCAGTTCAATGGCCCTTCCATTCAGCTCAATGATGTCTTCACTTCTGCATTTCATTAGTGGCTGAGCCAAATCCCACTCCCGAATATCTGTGAAGTATTTTCAACTCAAGCCTGTGGGATATGGAGCATCCTTACTTTAGTGGGAACTGATGATGCTCTTACAGGAGCACATCCTTTGAGTTTCCTCCGTGGTATTTATTTTTCATTCTTCCCAGGCAGGGTACAACCCTTCATTTCAAATGAAACCTGTACTATAAATACTAACATGGTAGTCACTTAGAAACCTACATTCATCCTGTGTTAGGTGTTAACTTCCGCCAAAATCAATGGAATTTAGGAATTTAAATCTCTTTAGGGATTAGGAATTTAATCTAATATAATGAATTCTAAGGATATTACACTTTAAAACCAACTGGCAAATACAGTCACCAGAGAATATTCCTGCTTACTTTACAAACAGAGCCTCACATATTCTGCATTTTACCTTGGGTTGGTGAACCACTGATGACTTAGCGACATCAAATATACACTTACGGTGAACAGCTTGACACATGGCAGGCAGACACCTTCCCTAGGTGCAAACCTCACAGTTGTGGTCAACAGATGGATTCAAATTCAACATTTTTTTTGTCTTGGAAAGGTGGAAGACTGACAACAGGTATTTTCCTGGATGTGTATTGTTCCCCTTCAGTTCATGATAACAAAGGGCACCAGTTCTTCCCATTTCAGATCAAAAGGAGCATTGTGATACAGAGATCACCCTTTAGGTTACTATCTGTCTGATTAGACAGACTATGACGGATTTCCTGTTGTGTAATTTAAGGAATTCAATTTCATGAATGTACAGAATTTTGAAGTATTTAAAAATAACCTAAAAATACTGTTTTGCCTATTTTTGCAAGATACACACAACCTAAAATGCCATCTTTTTGCTACATGGCAAAACACTCATTACCAGTAATAGATCGATCCTTCATAAAAAGAACAGGTCTTCTTGTCACAGTACTGCCAGTGTTGAGAGACAAGTTCCCCTGATAATCATAATCAGCACTTGATGTTCCAATTAACACTACTGAACACCATTTTTTTAAGGAGTATGTAAACTGAAACAGTACTTTTACTTTTCCTTATCACATTGCTACTCATTTGTGTATTTTAGCTCAAAGCAGGAATCTGAACTAAACTTACATTTGTCAAAATGCCAGGAGTTAAGCTCTGGCTGCAGGTTACACATCGCACATCTAATCACACGTGTGTGTGAGAGAAATGGAAAAGCAATGGGAAGTCAGGAGGCAGAGCCATTTCCAGCATCACAGCCATTCTGCCTATCTTCCTGTCTTCCCTCCCCTATTTTATAAGCTCCCGGAAAGGGGAAGTCTGGGAACAGGCCTCTTCAAGAAACAGTGCTGCTCTGGAGTACAGTAATATCAGGAAACAAAACAGAAGCCCTGGGGTCTAATAAACAACATGCAGTCTCTGTGGACTTTTATCCACTTAGAATTATTATTTTAACAGCATCCAAAAGGCTAGTGTATATACTGATATGGGCTACAGTAGCAGGAATTATGCCTTTGCCTCCACAGTGAACATATGGAGAAGTGGTACCCTTCAGTAAGGTCTGTGGAGACAAAGACAAGACATGCATTAGACACATCTCAGGCTCACAGCCAATCTTCCTTACAACTTGGTAGGAAAGTCAGCTACCCTGTGCTTTCCTTCAGTTCACAGTAATGAACTTCTCCTACCGTTTAGTTCCTATGCAGCATAAAATAGTTGCTGCTCACATGAAGAGCAGTATAATATCAGTGTCCTGCAATCTCAGCCCAAATACATCTTGGTGGCTGTTAATTGGTAGCTTGCCATCCCAGCCCTTTTCCTAAATAGTAATGCCCACCTTCAAATACCCTTAAAATTGTCTTTGAAAATTATTTCACATTGCTGCCATTGTTAGTTCAGAAGATCTATTAAATTTCAGGCTTTTCATGTTTATTAATTAAAAGGTGAACGAAAATGACATTATCAAAGCCTGCATTAAATTGCTCTCTTTGTTTTATGATGGTTAGAGGTCCCCAAATGGAACTGAAAAGGCCACATGTGTTACAATTATTATTTTTTTTAAGCAGACACCACTTTGTCATCATATACTAGATACAAAGCTAGAGGCCACAGTCAAACACAGAGAAGAATAGCTGGCTTTTTTCTCTTTCAAATTATTGATATGTAAGAGAGAGGACAGAGTAATTGTTTAATCACTGGCACATTGCTTTAAATCTAATTCTCAGCACACACAGAGAAAACACAAATGGATGGAAAGGGCACTGAGGCATTTGAGTTGATTGATGGCAGGTCAGTGGCCAATGTACAATAGGTTAGATATAAAGCGTAGCAAATTAAGAGCATCACATTCCAAAGGCATTATATGAAGCTGATCTCAATCAGAGAGATGGTTAATACTTTTAAAAGGTAGAAATACTACCCAATGTACTCACCCAGCTGAAGCGTGCAATATCATATAAAATACCACACTGGGAAAGAAAAGGTAGGAAATTGAGGATTGGGTATATTTTTGCTACTATTTAGAACACTCACTTTGAAGCAATATTTGCTTATTTGAATAAATATCATGTTCCAGAAGTCGATCCTTTCAATTAAAAAAAAAAAAAAGTGTTACTCATGAAAAGCAGTCCCGATGGCCTCAAAGAGTATCAGCAAGCCATCTAGGTTTCAACCTAAATTCATGTACATCCTAATAGCACAGAGTAAGCCCATCTACACAGTATGTAGATAATCATAGCTAATATTTTATACCTACTTGACATGCGCAGTGCTCTACTAATCTGTCCAATCCACTTGGTTTCAGTGAAAAGGCAGGAAGAAAGTCTCCGTGGTTATTACACTCTGAAGTTTCCTAACCACTTCACGTAATTAATTCTGAGAAATTTTAAAATGCCTTTCTTTCCTATTCCTGTGATATGCATTAGCTTTTTAACTTAAATATTTCATGTTTGCCGATCACAGGAGACCATACAGGTAAACAGATTATAAAACACAGTAAAAATTTAGAACAACACATAGCAGACTAGTAGCAGGCGCTCCTGGAGGTTTATGAGGACAAGAAGTCTCCGGCTTTCTGATCACCCTCTGTGGATTTTGATGTCAGAGTAGCATGAAAGAGCAATTATAAAGTTTTTAAAAAGTATTATTAGGCTCTGGTTTGAATAGGTACTAGAGGAGAAAGTCACTGTCAACAGCTGGAGAGTTAGCAACTGACAGAAGAATTAACAAAGCTCTGGAAAACCTCTGGAAGCACAGCTGGAATTGGGATCACTCACAGAGCTGTTAACTGTGGGAATTTGGGGGATAATTTTTTTCCATCATCTTTTATGACGCAAGGTGTTACTGCTCAGGGTTACAGTCCCAGCTACTTTTTATATCCACATGAAACTGTGGGTTGCCAGGACTTGAGCACTGTTTCACTACTCAGATCTGGGGACTCATGTTATACAGGAGCTATAGGCTTTCATGCATGTATGAAATGTGAATTAAGAAGTTTCTTCAAATTAAAGTTCTTGTGAATCTGTTCATGTAGATGGAACCAATTTGGCTACTTAAAAAGTATACCAGAATCTGCCCTTTGATTGCCAGGCAGAAAAGATCAGGCAGCTGACTGCCTGATCAAGTTGTTTGTTATGACTCAATTGTATATTTAGATGTAAATGTTTTCTTTGGATTTACCTGTAAGGGCACAATTTGACCCTTTCATTTTTATTTTTTTTTTCCCCAGCTGAAATGAAATTATGCCTAAGTAACACATCAAAAGACATAGGAATTTGCAGTTGGCACTGTTTAAGGATTAGTATTATCTATTGATATTACATTAATCAAATATTCCTCCTATTCAAATAATTCAAATCTTTTTTCAGGACAGAAAAGAAACATGACTTGTACCGGAAATTAAGATGTGACCCAGCCTTCAGCTGCTTTTGCTCTTTTCTTGACACTACCTAGCATAACGACAGGAATGGGAGAAAGCCCAGCTAAGAAATATATCACTCTTTGGTTACTAATTGTGAGTAGTGATTTCAACAGGATAGTTGCTTATTTGCAACATTCGTCAAGCTAGATTCAGGATTGGGACTGATAATCCTGATTTTGCCCAAGAAACTAAACAGGCCAAAGTATGAATCATATGGAGAATTACATATTTGACTACAGTAGAAATGCATCATAAAAACAAGGCATTTCTGTAAGACAACGTGGCTGAACTTTGCTGCTGACTGTGATATAGCGTCTCTATGAATGAACAGAGAATTTCAGTTCCTAGAGCTCAATTAATTAGCTTGCACAAGCATTAACACTATTTCTTTGAAAGAGAGGAAGAATGGGACTATTTCACAAGTATTGGCTCCATATACATGTAAAATATAAGAGAACATACTACATTCATATATTTTAGTTGGAGATATCTGGCTATTAACAGGCAACTTTTGACATTAAAAATACATTACCCTCAGCTAAAAAGTTCTGGCTTAACAAGTGAAGACTGTTTTCATGGTGCCTGCAAGTTTAATAGCCTCAGAAAACTATCACAGGTCAATAATGTTATCTTCTACAATGTCTAACCATTTCACTACCCATTTATAAAATAAGGCTTTTCTTAAGAGCACCTGGTCCAGACTACAAGTTGCAGCCTAACTCCCTAGATGCATTGCTTTTCTTTTCAACCAAAACTGCAGAGAAAGTAAATACTGTCAAATCAGACAGTGTTCCAAACAGCCATCATGACAACTCCATCTTAGTATGTCAACATACCAAGTGTTTCTCCTAGATACCTCGATGGGCCAGATTCAGTGACCTCAGAGCCTGAATAACTTTCAGGGCTAGAAGCAGCTCAAAAAAAAAGAATAATAACAAAAAAGCCATTTCTTACAGAAAATAAGGAAGACTGAAAGAACTGGTGAAAAAGGAAGAAAAATGGACATGCAGAGGTGGATAGTGGAAGAAGGCACAATGGAAATGCAGAAATAAAGAGGTTAAAGAAACCACAGGATGTGTAGATAGCACAGGAGGATAGGACAAGTATTTGAGCTGTGAGTGACTGAGTTTATATCCAAAGCCCTCAAATTTTTGATCAATCACCTCTTTATTCAGACTCATAAATACATGCAGTTTGCTCTGCCCTTCTGCTGCTTGGCAGGGTTGACTCTTGCCAAAGAGATCCCTTACACTACTTCCAGAGGCACTGAGGCCACTCAAGATCTTTTGCTACAGACCCAACCCTCTCTGAGAAGTTTCCTTTGTACAGGGCCTGGCAGGGTTTGCCTTTTTTTTTGTCACACCGTTAGATTCCTGCAGCTGCTCTGTAGTAACGCACCAGCCACTACAGGCCATACGTGCTATGGAGGAAGGAGGGGGACAGGCCAGAAAGGAGCCAGGTAAAACTGCTACCTTTTTCCAGATGCAGGTTTAGAAATGCACGTTAGATAACTGCATTCATTCCTAGTCAAGAAAGCCCCTAGCAGCCAACTCTTGCCAATAAAAGCTACTGCAATAAATTTTAACTATTACATATATAGAACAGCCTGAACGATCAGAAAGCATTTTTGGTTTTTTGATTGTTAGATCCAAGGAGACAAGCTGTTTTTTTTATTGCTCTGTGTAGATGCTCTTACTTTGATGGACAAAATGTCCAGAACAATTGGACCACAAAGTGACATAAATCCCAACAGAAAAAAAATATATCCATTACCTACGGTATGTCCAGAATCAATCTCTGTGAGGGATGATTATGGTATTGACCTGAGATCTGTCAGTACCTTTTCCTCTGAAAAGTCCCTAGTGCTTGTAGACAGAGCCCCTGTGGGGGTTATCTTTCATGTACACCAAAATGAACTGAATACTAAGAACTTGCCTTGTGTGCATGCTTTTCTTAGCCAGATTGGAACAATTAATGTCTATTGAATAGATACAAGTTGGGCTAAAAGCAGGGGATAAAGGAAATGAGTATATATGGTACAAAGTTTCTATATCACCAAGTCCTCAGTGACTGAGACGCTAAGCAAGTCACTCCACAGTATAAGCCTTCTCACCTCAGTGCTTCGTCTACCTGGACATACTCCAGTCAATATCTGAATAAATTTGGTAATCAGGATGGCAGCAGAAAGGAACCAAAAGCTGAACAGGAGATTATCAACAACAGAAAACCCTTGTTGCTTAATGCATTGTAACTTCTAATTATTAGAAAGACTGTTATGCTCATCTGGAATTAATATAATCAGTTTTTTCAGACAGTTATTTGGTCTCTCAGGAAAATAGAGAAGTTAGTGCATCTCCATTGACAAAGGAAGATGCATCCAATCTGAGTGAAATAATTGCAAGTGGACTAACCACACAGAATTGCCTTGGAACATCGCACCACCACCCAGACCCAAATGAACCATCCAAGCCAAAGAATTAATTCATGTACAAAAGAAGAGTTCTTCTGGAGGGAAGAAAAACCTACAGAACACAAACCTTGTCATGTTGCCCAGTGTGATGTAGATGGAAGAGTCACCCTCCTTATTCCCCTGGACACTAACCAAAATAAAGTCAGGAATTTTAGTGCACTGCTGACTAATAGGATTAAAACCAGGTACATGACATTTGAGAATGTCTTATGACACTTAAGGCTGTCTTGGCAGTCTGTTCATCACACAGGAGTGAAACCATGATATGAGAAGCAATGTAACATGCTGAACACCGTAGCCCAGGGCCTCAATGAAATCAGAATATCCCTGTTGGTTTTTTAATACACCCCGGAAAAACTCAGATCAGCTGAACAGCCCATAACAAAGTATTCAAAAGAAATACATCTGCTGCTCTGGTCTTTAAAGAGTCAGAATCTCAGCTCTCATTAAAAATAAAAGGGAAAGTCAAAGTGAGTTACTCTGCTTGTGACACACATTATTGCTGGGGCAGCTGGTACCTCACCCCCAAGAGCCATGCGACAAAATCTTTCTCTAGCCAGGATCCTCAGTGCTCATATCACATAGCTTGAGAGCCAAAGATAGGAGAAACACACAAACAGGAGATGGTAAAGCTCCCCTAGGAATCCCAGTGCTCTACCCCATGTCAGTACAGGGTTGAGCATGTGTCATAATCCTGAAAACACCTGGTAATGCCAGATTTAGATTGCTTTCAGACCTTTTTGTGGCTGATCTCATGACACAGTTCAGGCCTGGAAGCCACACTTCAATTTGTCAGGAATCAGTGGTTACCCAGCCTTATTCTGTTGAGCAGTATAGCATTTGGGGGACACCAAGTATTGTATTTGCATTTCTGAAACATTTTAAGTCAGTCACAAAAGGTTTTTAAATTAAAACATATGCCATAGAAACTAGAACTATTCATAATCACCATAAACATGTATAACTGCCTTAAACCCTTATTCATGGACAAAGATAGTTTTTACCTGGCATTCTGCAGCCATTCTGAGTTTTAGCATTATAACAGTTTAGAGGATGGGACATGGCATGTTAGTGTCTGATGCATTAAAAAGATTTTTTTTTTTTTTTTTTACTCATTTTGCAGTACATCTGCAGGAGACTTCTTTCAAGCTGGGACTATCACTAAATCAAATTGGAATAAATACATATTTTGCATGCTTATAAACACACATACACAAAGTACAAAATATGCACACTATGTACTTCTCTGCAAGAATTCAATGAATTTTTCAAGCATCAGTTGATTAACCAAAGCAAATTGTGGAAATGGACACAAATGTTCCCATATCCACTCTACAGTGGAGTAAAGTGAGGTAAAACCCCAACAGTGAGTGAATCACTGGCTCCCAGACTGTCAGGAGTAATGAGCGCCAGTCCTCAGCCAAAAGCTTGCCCTGGCTCTGCTATAGGGATTGCTTCTGCCCTAGCACTCCGACTAAAGATCCTACAAAGCACTTACTCATATTTAATCATGTAAGTACTCTGGACCTTGCATGATCAAGCCTCAATGAAATATTTAAGAGACATCCATACAAAAGCAAAGGTAACTGACATCAGGAATAACCAGGGAGTCTAACAAATTACATTAAAAGAAAGAAAATCTTCATAATGATTTAAAAGAGAAAAACCAGCTTCTAAGGAGGAAGAATAAGAAAAGAAACAGTCAAATGTTTTATATTTAAATCTCATAGATGCATGCTCAAAACCTGAAATTCTGTACAATAAAGAGAATTGCAGAGGATTCACGGACAGCTGCAACAATCACATGAAGACTCTGTTTGCAGTTGGAAGTGCTGAGGTAACCAGCTACAGTGGCAAAAAGGTTGCTCCTGTTTACCAAGTCCCATATAGATCTCATCAAGCTACTGTTAATTTCAAGAGTGTTTTATCACAGCTGGGAAGAATTCATACCATAGAAACCTTGGCTTTACAAAAATAGTGGTTTTTGAAGTATGCTAATTATTTTATAAGTATACAATGACTGAAAATACTTTAAAGGTAAACAGAAACAAGAGTGGATTGAGGCTGTGGCTTAAAATTGAGGTGGGAGACCTTTCAGTAGAAGCATGCAGACATTTTCAGCACAGCATTTGGTGGATTAATACCTTATGTTTCCTCTTCTTTTTTTTTTTTTCTCCCCCATAGAATTGCATCAAAATTTAATGAGCAAGAAAATGTAAGGAAAAGGAAAAATAGCTATGGAATCATTTAGACAACAAAGATTTAGTGGCCATAAAAAAATCCTGAAGTTGTCATTATTACTATTTACACTACATTAGCAATCAAAATATAATGCTAACTTTACAAACCCAGAGATATAGTAGTCTGTCCTAAAAAAAAAAATAAATTACTTTCTGAAGACAATGAGAATGAGGACCTGTACCTTCTTGCAAGATGTAACTTGGGCTGGGTTTCTAGTCAACACCTATGGCTTTATTCACTGGTCAAAACAAGTGAGCTTTCTAATGGTACACAGCCACAGTTTTATGTCATGGTTGTTTCTGCCAAGCTGAGGTACTCCCCATACAGCCTGCCCACTCCTTTGCCTGATGTCCCAAGCCTTGCACAATCTTGAGAGGGTGAGAGAGAGAAAAGGATTACAGAGAAGATCTCATCCTTTTGCTCATGTTGACTTTTCCAGGCCAGTTATTAATTTCATTTGCATCATCTGGAGCAAGGTACTATTCAGTATGCTGGAAACTCAACAAGAATATAACCCAGGAAAAGAAAGGTTCAGACAGAAACTCACTCAGAAATTCTGACAAACGTGACTATAGGCATTGCCATGCAACTACGATGTGCAGAAAAGAATCCTGATGGACCAGTCATAAAGTATATAAATACTGATAGATCAGATCTGCCCAAAGATGGCACATTTGTTGGAAGACAGATATATTTGCTGATGCTTAAATGCACAAAAAGAGACAGAGATCACAAGCTGGTCATGTGGTTTGTCTCTATCCATCCACTATCGCAGTCTCCTACTCTTCAGCAGCACCTGAAGGAAACTGGAACCAGAGCCACAGCTCATCCACGATGATTTTCAATGTCCAAACAACAGCCAACAAAAAATTTAATTCAAGCTACACTACAGGGCATGTTTTCAGCATCTTTTTTTTTTTTTCAGAATGATGCTCAGGGATTTAACTGCAAAACTCCCATTTTTAAGAGAAGTCACACAGCTAAATCCCCACATACTGTAGCAAAAATATCGCTTTACATTTCTCTCTGGTACCACTCCTGATCTGTGCTGACAGCTCTCCCATCATGAATAACATTATGTCAGGCTGCCCAATGATTCCTGAAACTGTCAACAATGTTTAAAGTCAAGTTCTCCAAACTTTTTAAAACTTAATCATCTTCACTCTGGAAGCATAAAAGTTGAATGCAATAGAAAATGTGTAGATTCACAGCAAGTTTTATTGACTTGCTGGCCAAAGACTTCATCTAGCTGCTGAAACACATACTACAAAGCACTCTCTATAGAAAGACTATCCTTAAAGGCTAGAATATACATGAGATGTCAGGAAGAATTGAGAAAGTACAGAGCACAGTGCATAGGGTACTTGATTTTTACACTCAATTATCAAAGCCTTCAGTCAATCCAAGGTACATGTTCAGCTTAGTTTGGGGAATTTTGTAACACCACATACAAGCACAGCTGAGAACAAAAAAGGCTTGAGAAATCTTAATTTCCTTGGTTGTCTTCTGTTTAAATCTGACTTACAATGTCACTTTTCAAAGTGTGAAAGACCATCAACCCTTCCATTCCCCTTCATTTGTGTTGTGTGGTTTTTTGTTTGTTTTTGTTTTTTTTTTTTTAATTACTGATCATCAATGTGATCAAAAGTTCCAGACTGAAAGCTTGAAGAAAGAGTCATCAATTTATGCAGGTCCACAAGGGGCACTAGTAAAGAAAACACCACTGAACAATCTTCTGAAAGGAAGCCAATCAACTTGACATTTTTAAATGGCTCAATTAAAAATAAATACATATATAAAATGTTTTAAATTGAGCACCTGGTAAATGTTGTATATGCTTTAAATACCTATGTTTTACATTTTTTTTGCACTCCCCTTTTGTTGTCTAGAAGTGTCTTTTCAGCAAGAATGACATTAACTGGTACCCTAGACCTGCAAACTATTGACCTACACACAGCCAAGCACCCAACTAAATATTAGCATGATCAGGAGGAGATCAAAATCTCTCAAAAGTGTATGCAACAAATAAACAGATAGCAATGAACTGAAAAATTATTGGTTTTCCCCAACTCAGTTACTCATTGTACGTGAATGTGGTGGGTTAACCTTGGTTGGATGCCAGGTGCCCACCAGGCCCCTCTATCACTCCCCCTTCAGCAAAATAAAGGGGGAGAATAAGATGAAAAACTCATGGGTCAAGATAAAAGCAGTTTAATTAAAGCAAAGGCCAAGGCCACGCACAGAAACAAAAGGTAAACAAAGATGTTATTTTCTACTTCCCCTCAGTAAGCAAGGCCCAGCCACTCCCCCAGGAAAGCAGAGCTTCAGTATGTGCAGCAGCTGCTCCTCAAGACAAACACAGTAACCAAAGCCCCACTCCTCCTGCCTGCCCGTGGCTGTTATGGCTGAGATGAGGTCACATGGTCTGGAACAGCCAATCCGGGTCAGCTGTCCTGGCTCCGCCCCCTCCCAAGCTGTGTTATAAACACCCTGCTGGCTGCCAGTGCAGCACTCAGCACTGGGAGAGCTGTTGGGGGGAAGCTGGCTCCATCTCAGCCAGACCCAATACAGTGAATTATAGCAGGTACAACATTCTGAGACAGAAAAAATAAAAAATTATTTGCAACTACAGGATGGCTCTGCAAACCTGCTCAAGAAGAACCACTGTGGGAGGGTATGTAACAGAGCACCATGAAATAACTGCTGTAAAAACACTCAGTTGACTGCTACTTTTCTGTTACCATTTTTTTTTAAGTTCATAGTACTTTCAAGAAAATGAACCCTTTCTCCCTGTCATCATCTATCACAGGAAGTATGTACATGTTGGCAAACAAGCAGGAGACAAAAACCTAGCAAGCTCACAGGAAAACCCATTTAACTGCCTGAATTGTACAGCCAGCCACTCAAGATTTCAGGAGTTGATCCAAACTGAACTGACTTTGAGTTTTTTGAGATTCACCCTTCATTATTCACAAATCTTCCAGTGTCTGTGCTCCTCTCAAAGCTGCAACTCCTCAAATCAAGTGATCACACTAGATCACACTGGGCTTCCCTTTTTAAAATTTGAGATTTAGTTTTAATGCCCATAATGCATCAGCTGAATGCACTTAATAAGTTCAGAAACAAAAAGGCAAAGAAAAAGGGAGGCAGAATATATTGGTTGAATATATTGGCCACATGACAGGGCCTGTATTAAAGAAAGCTCTTATCTGTAGGAAATTTATTCAGTCACGACAGTCTAAACATGATGACACACAAAAGAAGAAGTCTTTTTCATTTTGTCACTGGGTAACCATGGATAAAAAGAAAATGAAGAGGAAGTAAAAGTGATCAGCAACTGTTTCCTTTAACTCCTTTTTAGTTGCCCCCAGTCAAGCCATTGATGTGATGTAGCCTAGAAAAGGATAAACCAAATGACTATCCGCAACTCATGCATATAGCACACTGGTCTCTTATACTGTATTTGCTATCTAAATAACACTCTCTTTTCCTCCTCTCCTTTCTTCTCTTCTGTCAGAAAAGAGATAGCTGTATTAGTGAGAGACAGGCAGAGAGGTGGTTATTCATTAGCACCACATTCTCTGATAGCCAAAATGCACCAATAATTTTGTCATCTCAGAGGATCCAACCACGGTGTACATCTTCCATGTTTGCCAATAATCACACTAACATTCAATCCCGTACCATGTAAATTCCCTCTACCAAACAGATCCGAGATTTAACATTGTCCTGAAACTTGACTACAATGTTTTTAGATCCATCCTACATTGTTAAGTAGAACAGTAATAACAAGGGATGACTAGGTATACATTAAAAAAATATTGTCAGAGAGGGTAGTGCAGCATTGGACCAGGTGCCCAGAAACTGGATAAGACCCTGAAGAACCTGAACTAATTTCTGAGTTGTCCCTCCTCTGAGTAAAGTGTTGGAACAGATGACTTCTAGGGTTTCTTTCTAAACTAAATTCTGACTCTAATTACAGTTTAAACAGCCACTCTTGTCCATTGCTAGTGGCTAGTTGTGGGGTCACTTACGTGGCAGACTTGTTGCACGTTTGCAACACTTTCTGTTCTCCCAGGGAAATTTCTCATTAAGTGGAAAGAGAAGGTAAAATTGTCTAAAGAAGTGCTAAACCAAGAAACATGAACTATTGTATCTTGTCCCTTTGAGTTCTTCACATCTCCTCAAATTCTTATATGAAAAAAAATTACCAATTCTTTACTATAGAATAACACAGAGCTTGGTCCTTGCAATGATTATTCAGAAATTGTTTTGGTAAAGAACTAGGCTTGCCAAGACAGAATTCATTCAGGGGCTGCTTCAAGCTCTGCTGAATGTTTATATCAACAGTTATGCAATCTGACATTCCCCAAAAGGATTGACAGTAATGGACTGGAAGTGCAGGGAAACCATTACACAACACAGAAAAAGGAGTTTCAAAATAAATGAACTTAAGAGATAAATTTCTTAAACCGGCTATGATAAGGGACTGGCCTGAACAGAAACCATTTGAGGAACTTTCAGACTAACAGCTCAAGATGACACTCTGCATTGCTCCAAAATGTAACACTAAAGTGTGATGTGAAGCTGCAGCAATATTCCTCTCTGAGTTTCATTTCATCAGATTTGATAGACCCAAGCAGACTTTACACCAATTAGTAATAAAGACAGACAGACCTTCCAGGGAAGCATCAGTCTCCAAGAGTAAGGTCCTGGCACTCCCCTCTGGAAATCTGTCCCCATCGCATGCTCCAGGCTGGTGTTAGGTGGGCAGCAGTCAACTGGCGACACAGTTTGTGAGAGGCTGCAGTGCGGAGTATCTCACCTTCACCATATCAAACACACTAGTTGGTTGGGGCATTAAGAAGTCACAACTGTAAACCTGGTCTATCTAGACAAGTATATAATAATTCAGACCTTACTAACAGTGCCAGAACATAACAGGAAACAGGCTTTGCTTTTTCACATTACAAAGTCTGTTTAAGAAGTCATGGGCTCTTTCCACACTCCATCACTGTCAACCTTTTCCACAAGATGTAAGAATACTTTAGGCCAACAAAAGTTAGTAAATGCCACCCCACCCTGCCATTCTTTAAGGATAGGAAGGGTAACCCTAGAGTCCCTGCAAATTATAATTTAGCTCAAAGTACACATCCTTCTTTAACTCATCATGTGGAGTCACACTGGTTCTCTCTATTAATGGGTGAAGACATTTTTTTTTCTTTTTTTTTTTTTCCCCTACAGTTTTGGAGGGTTCTAAATTATGCCTTCAGAATGAACATTGTTACTAAAATATAAAAATGATGTTTAAACAAAGTTGTAAAATATTCCTCTTCCTTTCTTTATGCTGCTAACAGCCTCTACTCGCTACTTCACCCCCCAAATCTTCCTCTCAAACAGTACCAATTGTGTACTGAAGAGTACTGCCCCTTCTCTTTTTTGCACATGGATAACATATAAACATCTTTCCTCCCCCACCTCATCTTAATATGTTGCAGAATTACTGAGATCATTCTCCTCAGAGCTTGTAAAATGATGGCTAACACTGGGCTAATTGTCTGTGAGGTGACAACTTCTCCCTCCAAAAAAACATCTCAGCAAGTCTCTTCAACTAACAAAGTCAAGTATGACTGATTTAATTTTCACTTGAGAGTTCTCAGAAGAACTGGTTCAGGTGTACCCAACAAGGCATTTATTGAAACAGAATAGGTAAGGATTAAATACTCTGCAATTACATAGAGACCCGCATCCAAGCATCTCAAACTTTTAATAAGACCTTAATAATTAAGACTCAAGTTACCCTTCATGGTAGAGAAGAATAGCTTTGCCTACTTCATAGGTCAAGGTCCAAGGCAGAAATAGGCCAAATGAATTGGCCAAGTTCCCACAGAAACACTTGGCAGAACTGGAAATTCAAATGGCTTCAATTCCAAAACTCCTCATGCTCCCTACATGAAAAAGCTGTTGTATCTTCATTCATTCTTCCCTCCTGAATATTTGTAGTTTTTTACCACGATGACTATCATTTCCAGTTGGAGGGAGCAATGCACCATCACTGAAGCAGCTCTTAGAGGCTTCTTTAGAGAAGGAAAATACAAGAGAAGTACTTCAGAGCAATGCAGAATAGGAGGTTTAGGGTTGTTAACCTGATACTTGTTCTGATTTTATCAGCACAGTCCTGGTTTGAAAAGCTCAGATAAGCGAAAATTGGTAACTTCAATATTTTTGTGACTTTATGTCATCATCTATAACGCTACCAGATAGCAAAACATTATACATGATGACATAACACCTGGAAAAAGCATTATGCTTATCAAAAGGCTGTGGGTTTAGCCAATTCAGTTCAAGAGCTCATGAGCATTTCTGAGCTTTTAGCCAGGCTCTATCAGCTCTGGTTATTATCTCCATCCTTTTTCTGGCAAGCTGCTCCAAAATAAGAAGCAAATTGTGGCTGCATTGTCTACCCTATGCAAAAGCCATGCAAGAGTTGAATAGTTTGATGCACAACAGGAAAGGTACGGGTCGCTGTTGTCTGTTAAACCATGACCTTGTGAAGGTAATTGAAAAGAAATCTAAAAAAAAAGGAAAAAAAAATCAGACTGCCCTGCCTTCACAGACCTCTGCCTTTTGTGTGAAGGCAGCAATAAAACATGTCGGGGAAGCCACAATACTTCTAACGAGAGACAGTAGGAGAAAAGTTGTCTCTCTCGCTCAGAAAAAAACCCAGCACATCTACTGTAGATGCTCCGAGTCAGCGACTGTTTAGTCAGAAGTTTTAACCGACTCCTTAAATTCACCATCTCGGGGGCCTTGCTGCTTAATAAAGACTACGGGGTGTTGAGAAGCACAGTATATTATTTCATTAAGTGCTTTTCGGGAGAAGGGGATTTAGAAGTAAAACTGCTGGCTTTGTGTGGCAAGGTTATGACCTTTGACAACTTTGGAGCTTATCTCTTTCATCTTCCCACTCCCCTGAGACCCCGAACTTGCAGAGGGATGGAAGCGAGTAAGCCAGGGCCAGACAGAGTCCAGCATTGTTGTGGGGCTGCCTCCTCTCCCTCTCTCCCCTTCTTTCTCTCCCTCTCCCCCTCTCTCTCTCTTTTTTTTTTTCCCCCTAAACAAAACAGATCTGAACTGAGCCAAGGAAACAAAAATGTATTGTTCCTCGCAGATGGAAGCGAGTGTCGCCTAGGTAACCAGATTAATCTCCTTTTTCTCTCCCTTCCTCTCTTGTAGTGCGGTAATCGGTGGGCTCTTTTCACAAAAAAGCCAGCCTCAAAGCTGGGGCTCTAACTAGGTTCCTAATTAGCTGCAATTTACAATGAAGACAACATGATGAGATAATAGAAATTTGCAAAATAATGACATACCTCAGCAAAATATTCCTCCTCCTAAGAACCATTTTTATACAAAAACAATAAAGAGGGCCCTTCTAAAGCAAAGCTGGAAAATGGTGGTGTATTATGTGACACAGAACATTATTGTTCGCCTCTTGTTCCCCCAATCAACAGCTTATTGTTTGGCATCTTAAATAAAAATGACTCAAATACAGGCCACATAATGATCTCCATTGCGCTAATACACTGTATATACAGAGTAGTCAAAAATGTACCCAAGCCAAGGCCAGTGGGGCTGATAAAGCACCAGGGCCCAGAAAGGTAATTTACAATACAATGCACTAACTATTATTACTGGTCTTAATCACACATATCTTTCTGATTTCTGTCAGGATGCGCTCTGACATCAAAAAAGGGCAGCCGAACAGGGGGCTGCTAGTTAATGAAATATGATGGATCGCATTTGTTTTCATGTGGTGGTTAGCTCAAACGAAGCAGCCTCCAGACTGTTAGCCAACAGTCTTCTCTTGTGAGACATCAAAGGCTCCCATTGACGGTGGGAGAGGGAGGGTGCGGGAAGGGGGATCGCGGGGAGACAGCGCAGAGGGAGGAGAGCCGAGCAACTCAGAGGACCATTAATCGTAATCTCTACCTTATGTCCGAAAGGGGAGAGCAGAGAACTATAACAGGCTGGGGCCAACCTGCCACTGATTTCAAGGAGAAGGAGTGTCAGCACCTCCACGCGCGCTGGAGGAGTGGCACGGCTGACGTGCTGCCACTGAAATTTGGCATTTTGCTGCACAAGGGCGACTTGTCATTGCAGATGTGAAGAGCACATCCCCACACCAGCTGGAGGGAGAAGGAAAGGGAGAGGGAGAGGGGAGTTCAGGGCAGTTTTGATCTCAACAGAAACATTTCATAAATAGCAACAGATTGTCTAAAACTGTCAAGAATAACAGCAGCAGCAACAACAAAAGTCATTCTTGATTTATTTGTGGACTCATCACTGTTGACTGTTGCAGCTGCAAATATTGAAGAACTACTGATCAATGGGTTGTCCCTCAAATAAATGCAACTACAGCCACTTTGGGCAAGGACAGAAAAGCATTATCACGCCTCCTGACCCAGTCTTTTTGTTCCTGAGTGTGGCAAGAAGCCTAAGTTCCTTCACAGAGTAATTGAAAGGAATCAGAAATGTCATATTATAGAGAGAGCAACTCAACTGCTGAAAAACAGGGTACCTGGTTCTAGCTATATAGCAAGGTCCTGCAAGACAGTTTACATGAGGGTTAACCCTCCAAATAAGCATTATAATTCTGCTGTCATCTGCTTATACCACTTCTTTCAACTTTAAGGATCTCAAAGGACTTAAATGGTATTATAAGTTTGGTGAGGAGAGCTGTTGAATACATTAATAATGAATGTTATGCTATACAAGAGTAAGGGAAAGAAGCAGTTTTTAGAAGTACCCCAAATATACCCATTCTAATGACCACTACCATGAGATTTTAAGAAGAAGACAGAACAGACTGGACTTTAGCTTTTAAGATCTTGTTCAAAACATTCACAGAAAAAACCCTTGGGGTACTCATGCATCCTGAGCCCCTATGGAACTATAACGTGACACCTTTAAATCAACGACAGTGAACATTCCAACAATATTTTAAAAAAGAAGTGCACAAATTTAAGACTTGGAAGGGCATTGAAAGTAGTCTTCAATTCTGGGACTGTGTCTGCTCTAAACAAACATACCCTAGTCTGCAGAGATTTCTAGGAAAAAGAGAACAAGGTGGACAAATGTGAAGCACTCAGTCTTTAAATGTAAATAAACAACAATAAGTGATTGATGGTCAGATTCTGATGTGCTTATTCATACTTAATACTGCTCTCTCCATGCAAACGCTGATTCAACAGAAGTACTTGCAGGATAAGGTGTTATTCAGTGCAAGAGCATCAAAACTGGTTCTGAAAACAAAATTATGTGTAAGCTACTTGAACTGCCAGTAAGGCAGCCCTACTCTAACAGACACTGAGCATCTTCTTATCCCATTGACTTCTCCCTGGACAGGACCTGGCAATCTACCAAAAGTATCCTGACACACAGGATCAGGCAACACCTAAGAAAAGAGCAGGAAAGTCAAGAAAATGGCTTTGAACCTGTGAACTCAATTCAGTGTAAATCCTGTGTTGACGTGACTGAGCACAGAAAGAAATGGAGTCACTGGTGCTTCTTTGCAGCAACTGAAGTCCAGACCTAAAGATTTGTGTGTTAGTTTGGTTTTGTTTACAGATACACATTTCTGTGAAAGACTGAATATCTAGCCTGTTCTTTTCAGGCACATCTGAAAAAGCAGTTTCTGTTCATTATTTAGATTTCTAAACACAGAAATAAGCTTCTACCTGGAGCATTTTTCTCCTTTAGAGTTTACACCTTACTTTTGCTTAATCTATCTAGAGGTTTTATCATTGCATTTTTTGATAATCCTACGTGGAACAGCCACCATGCACGGAGAATTCAGAAAAGCAGGAACAGCGTTTCAACCCTGTATATCCCGTGCCACAGTCAGGACAGCAGCTCTGTATCTGTGCAGCCTGGTACGATTAACACCAGCTTGCCATTTTACACAGAAGCATTAACTCTTCCAAGCAAGTGCTTCTTCCATCAACCTAGCTCCTTGAATGGACGAAATAACTCAGGAAGAGTTAGTTTCCCACAATTACAGAGCTCTATCTGATATTGCAGGCACACAACACAAGTTGAATTCAATGGGATTTCTGTATATTCAGCAACTGAAGGTTTGGGACCTTAAATATTAACCTTTCTCCCTAACAGTCATATCCAATGTACTGCACCATAGGAAGCCGAACCACGGGGCCTGATCCTGCAATATGAATCCTGCCAACCTTATTATTTTTTTTTTTTTTTAAGCTAGCAACACTATTTGTGCAAATAAATGTTGCAAGGCCGGGTGCTCAGTGTGTTTTCCGTTCCAGCATCCCAAGTGGCTGGCACAGGCTGAGTTATCCAGCATGAATCTAACAGAGATCATCTACACCATTCCCCTGGAATAGCACCTGCGCCTTTGTGGCCCTGAACTGCTCTGACAATACAAATTTACAAACAGCTTTTGAAACATGACTCAAGCATCCTTCAGTATGAGCAAACTCTGGTGTGTGACACAACTGGCTCACCTTTATTTTATTATCATTATTACCACTCCCAGGCCTTGGAGAGCTGCGTCTCTCAACACATTTCTTTAGCATCTCTGATAGCCTTCAATCTTCCTGCATTTTCTACCATTGAACCACTAGCAAACAGCAACAAAAATCACAAAAACAAATGGGTTCACGCAGGATACAAGAAAATCCATGCAGATAACTAAAGTTTATTCTTCAACTCTTTTCCTCCTTCCTCTACCTTTGCCCCTGCCCCCAGGGGAGGTGGGAGGAATGGTTTAAATCAATAACCAAAAACTTCAATTTTGCAAACCCTTGAGCCACTAGAGCTCAGAGTCCTTGGTGCACCCGTCATAACCTCCCCCGCCCCACCCCAGCATGCACACACACATATAACACAAGAAATACTCCCAGCCTGGCATTAACAATGTTCATTCAGTGCTCTTTACTTAAAGGAAGAAAACAATTAAGTGAAACCTTGAAGTAATCTCATTCTGCCTATTTAGCCTCTTCATCCCTCAATGTGTGGTTAGTAAGTGTTGCAATCAGGGGCTAAGGCCTGCTATCATTCGGCCTTAATTAAAAAAGACACAAGCAGTGGAGCTGTGAATTAGAAATGTAACAACGCACTACCCCTGATTAATTCGAGGCTCATGTTGGATTAATAACTCCAAACAAAGAACAAAAGGAAATTGTTATGCGAATTGCAGCCCTCCCAGGCCAGACAAAGGTCAAATCACAGGATTTCAATTTCATCCGGAGTCGCTTAATCAACTCCCTCGGAAGGAAGACCATATGCAGTCCTGAAAGCTACCCATTGTAGTCGTGTTGTCACTGGACCTGAGAGACGGCACAGAGATAATCTCAACTGTTCCCCATCTTTTCTCCTTCTTGGCTGTTTTCTTTTTCTTTTTCTTTCGCAGTTTCTTTCCTCTTTTTCTTTTTCTTTTTTTTTAAAGATGACAAAACCCCTTCATTAATGCTAATAAGGACACTATCTGTCAGAAAGTGGCTTTTGTGGCTGCTGCCCTGGGGAAGCACCCCAGCTCTCACTGCCCATGCAGCTCCAGAGGCAGCTCCTCATTTTGAGGGGGGGAGGCTTCTACCACAGCCGAAGCCACATACTGCTGTGCTTCAGCATCATGCAGTCACAACAAAACAGCACTTGGGGGGTGTGGAGGCAGATAGAGTAGGATGGGTTGCACACATTCAATGCATTGCCTACAGCCCTGGGGAAGCACCCCAGCTCTCACTGCCCATGCAGCTCCAGAGGCAGCTCCTCATTTTGAGGGGGGGAGGCTTCTACCACAGCAGAAGCCACATACTGCTGTGCTTCAGCATCATGCAGTCACAACAAAACAGCACTTGGGGGGTGTGGAGGCAGATAGAGTAGGATGGGTTGCACACATTCAATGCATTGCCTACATCTTAATACAGAGGTCTTCTGGGTATGTTAGCCAAGGAAGAAGGATATTACTACCCTGCAGACCTGTCTCTGACTGAAATTAATCCACAGAGAATAGAATCACATATTTTCTTGCCATTCACCCTTAATTAAATAATGATGGAGCAAAGAAGCCCTCAGTTTTCATGATCTAAAATACGTCCCTCCAGTGAACAGACACAGAGCACGTCTTCTGCTCCCACCAATCACGACTTCTCAAGTAACTCGCAGGGCAGGGTGTTTCATATGGACTGCACAGATCAGCCTATATAAAGAAAAAAAGAAAGCCATGGTCTGCCTAGGAACCTGGCACCTCACAGCCAAGAGCAAGCATAAAGCCCTACAGAAACTGAAAAGGAGCAAGG
>NW_010118035.1:0-599 GCF_000699245.1 Pterocles gutturalis
TGTATTATATTTTTATATATATAATATTTGTATTATATTTTTATATATATATGCATCTAATTGCCTATAGGTGTGTGTATATGTATTTATTTATGGTGCATCTCAGTTCTACCTCATCACTAGGAATTTGCAATTAGTGGAATTGCTTGCAAGTTTATAAAACAATCCTTTATGAAACACCTTTGAAGTTTAGGCACTTGGAAGACAAATCAAAACTTTCAATTAATGCAGAAACAAAGAGATTTGTTCGAGTTTCAAGTAGCAGAAACAGTATATGTATACTGTTATATCACTTGTTCCTAGACAGTTGAATTTATGAAAAAAATTAAAACTGATGTGTGAAATCTTTCCTGCTACTTTGAACACTGGAGCATTTGATTTGGCTCTTTTTAACCTTCTGTTTTGGGGAGAGGGGGAAGAAATTTTTTATCTAGTAACTTCATAAATAAGGTTTTGGCTATTATAAATAGCCTGAGAATATTTATTTTCTTTTATTCCTATATTCTTGTTATAACTAGGTATTGTGATTTATTTTTGTTTCTCAATCTCAGAATGCTTTACGAATGAGCTAGGTAATGTAGATCTATTAGTGTAGTCTA
>NW_010118035.1:609-33652 GCF_000699245.1 Pterocles gutturalis
ATGCACCTAGAGTATTGCATGCCAGAAAGGTAAAACCTCTGATGGGTGGAGTTCATTCAAATAGGTTTAGCCTCTCGGTTTCCGCAGACTAACTGAGAAAACTTTGGATAGCTTTCACAAAATATTGCTGGTCTTGAACAAAAATCAGGATAAACTTTTCAGGATGTTTCTCATTATTTTAGTGATGAAATTAAGGTTCAGCCCAGTCAACTGAGAGAATCTGCAGAAGGAAATGGAAGAATTTATGAAGAGCAAAGGCTGTTAGAAGAAAGTTTTACTATTCACTTGGGTAAGTAAAGTAAACTGACACCAAAACCAAACATAATAACAGATGCTTATAATGGATATATCCAAGCTATGTATTATTTACAGCGTTTAACTGTCAATGTATATGATAGATATAATTTGTAAATGTTTTGTATATGATAGATATAATTTGTAAATGTTTTGTACTAATTCTTTACATATGTAAGAGAAGTACTGTATGGTATAAACTGTATCAAACAGTATCTAGATACCTGAAATATACCTAATGGAAAACATTCTTGAAGCAAGTTTTTGTCCACTCTAGCAAGGTGACTAGTATAGAAAAGCACACTAACATCAAAACAAATAGGAGTTAAAAATTATATTTTAATTTTTCTTATGTTTGGTAAGACAATGTGGGTGCTAGATTCAATTGCCATGATAAATTAACAGAAAAAATAGATGCTTAAAATTTTTACTTTTTGTTTATGCAATGGAGACTTCTTACACTGTCTGTTTCGATTGCATTAGAATTTAATCTCTAGCCTTATAATAGGCAATAAGGCCCATTTTGGGTATTATCTGTGGCAGTATGTGAAAATATTGGATTTTTATTCTTGCTTTGTAAATTACTGATATGTATGTAAAAGTGGGTATGTGGTTAAGAACTTTACTTGTCTGAGTATTGTTGCTTATATTTCCCATATAGATATTTTTCACAAAAATTTAGGGGAATATTTTTATCCCTTGCATTTTAATAACAATCCTGAGTTTCCTCTTTTGCCGTATGTGTTAAAGTCATTTATATTCTGTACAGGAGCTCAGTTGAAGACCATGCATAACTTGAGATTACTGAGAGCCGATATGCTGGATTTCTGTAAACATAAGCGCAATCATCGAAGTGGAGTAAAACTTCACAGACTTCAAACTGCAATGTCTCTCTATTCAACTTCTCTCTGTGGCCTGGTTTTATTGGTAGATAACCGTATCAGTTCATATAGTGGCATCAAAAGAGGTGAGCCCTCTAATGAGGTGTATCATGTCAGTGAAAATAAATGGTCACTTAAAAACTTGCCGTCTTCTCTCACAAAACATATTCCCTGTAAAATCAAAATTTACTGGAGATCGTAAAGTTTTGCACATGGTGTTGGAAAAGGGTAACAAATACAAAAAGAGACAAGGGTAAGGATAGGGGAGAGAGTTGTGCTCTGACTTGCTGTTATCTCTCTCATCTGTTTCCTAGGTTTTGTTTTTGAGTAAGGAACATGTTAGAGTGAATAGCTCAGTGTTGATTTTCCTGCCTTAGACTGACTTATTATCAGTAGGGGCTTCTAACTCTCCAGTGTTAGCTTAGCATACTGGAACGTACTTGCAAAGATGAAAATGAAATATGCTAAGCTTTTAAATTCATAAGTAAATGTAAAAAACCCCATATACTTTAGATACCTGCAGCAGTATGTATTCCATTAAAAATTAACAACAAGAATATTACTTGTCTACTTCTGGAAAGCTTGATTAGTAGCCGTTTTAAGTGTATGTCTTTTGAGTAACTGGACACTATGATGAAGGTGTTCTGTATCAAGGTTAACCAGTGAAACGTGTTTGTTCATGTTCCAATTTTGATCACGGAGGCTTTCTCTGAACCACATGATTGACTTCCCCACCTTCCTCTTGGAGTTTAATAGCAAAGTATTTACTCTTGAAATGTCTCTTTGACTGGAATCACTATTACTTGTCATTCTAGCATGCTGTAAAAAAATAGACTGATATTCTTTGAAAACAGCGTAGAAGCAAGAAGGAAAGGGAAGTGTACCAGTAAAAATTACAGTCACACTTGTGCTGTTTATGGTTTCCAAGTTGCTTAATTCTGACTGTATTATTTTATATTTGTACTAATTTTCAGCTACTTTTCTTTACTGCTGTAATATTTAAATTAGTAACAAATAGAAAAGATTTGTTTTTATACTAATCTTAGGTGACAAGAGAAGGCAGACATTTAAGTAATACTGTAAAACACAAAATTGCATCTTCCAGCCACTAGTTGGTTCTTGCAGCCACAGTAGAGGGGAAAATAAGAGAGTGTATCACAATCCGTAAAATACAATCCTCAATAAATTTTGGTTTCTTTGAGTTCCAAAGGGACTTTGGTGAACTTAACTGTGGGCATGTTCCACAGCTGTCTGCACAACCATTCTTTTCAAAAACGTTGCAGGAATTAATGTTTCATGTCTCAGCTACTGTGACCTAGTCAGCTTTATTACTTAACACCATCAGTGAATGTCTGATTTTACTGAGAACCCAAATCACTATAGGCAGCAACGGAGGTTTAGGCACATTTCTTTTAATCCATTCTGTGGTGAGAGTGGTAGCTTCTGGCATAAGAGCAGTAATAAATAACTTTGAGGGGAGGCTTCACTCTTAAACATTAAAGCTGTTTGTTGCAAGAGCACTATGCAGAACCAATTCTCCTTCCTGAAAGGTTCTTTAAGAAATAAACATGCTAGGGGGTTTAAAGGTTCATAAAACTGCTGTATAGAAGACATTTAAATAATATGTTGATACTGATATTTAATAGACAGGTAGTGGCTTGTGCAGTCTAAATTTCTGGGTTACAAAAGTGCAGAAACAATTTTCTGCTTCTCTTTTAAAGCTGGGGAAGAATACAAACCTAATAGTCTTTATTTAGTGATAGGCTAGAAGCTCTTTCAAACCTCTATGAGATTTTCGAAGGTAGTTGGAGTTAATAGTTTCTTTATATATTGTATGCATTGCGTAGCTCAAGTCTCTTATATTAGGACGTTGTAAGGCTACTATGACTCGGGTTTTGAGTAGGTGTAGCACACTCAGACAAATGATAAACTAAAATTAAAGTTAATTTTAATTTAAATACGAGAGATTTTTCATTTGTTTCTTTCAAATGAAATGTGTTATGACCTTATTTTATCTTGATACACACAGAAGACACAATCTCCTGGAATATGAGCTTCTTCCTCCCTTGGTTTTGGACACCAGAATTTAATAAAGCCTTTTGAAAATAGATTTTTGTGATGGAGACTTCATGTGAAGAGATAAAATACATTAAGATTTTTGTCTTTACCCTGCCTGTTCCTGTTCACAGGAATATACAGTGGTCTCCAGATAGGTAATCAGAGTACATTGAGAACTTTAAGGAGGATTAGAGCAGGTACCTCAGAATGGGAAGCAAGTAACAATTGCTTAGTATAGTCCAGCTCCTTGCTAATAGCTTGTTTTGGCTCCCCCTGACTTGCTTGGAGAGACAGCTGGACGTTAGGATAAGGAGTTTAGAATACCAGTCACAGAGGCAGTATGTTATGATCCTAATTATCAGTATTATATTTCCAAGTCTGACATAATACTTACCAGAAAAAAGAACTTGCACCTCTTTTCAACTGATGACATTTTTCTTTAGTTTTCAGATCTGTATTTTGAGAACTAAAAGGAAAGAACTCTAGTTCCATCTTTCCAGATACATTGTTGATGAATTTCATTAATAGCTCTCATTTTTCAGAACAAACTGGAATGCTGTTGTTGCTGTTGGAATTACCTGTTACGTATGTTTTAATAAAATATCACAGATTAAAGGAATGTTAGTAATAAGACATCTTTTTTAAGATACAATTAAATTTAATACACATCTTGCTGTTATTTTGAGATTTTTTGGCCTGGGTGATTTTGTCTGAAGAGCAACAGTGCTCCAGGTTTTTTTTCCCCCAAGCAATTAATTCCTTTCAAAAAAAATGCTTTGTCTCTGACATAGTTTTTTTAGAATTTAAGGATGAGTACAGAAGGGCTTTGTCTGGTTTTGGAGGGGGTTGCCTTTGTAACTGGTCTTGCTTGAACAGTAGAGCAGAATTATGTTACTAAGCACAGCATTATGATGGAGATTTTAATCTTTTTTTATTTTTCCCTCTAGATTTTGCAACTGTATGCCAAGAATGCACGGATTTCCATTTTCCTGGAATTCAAGAACAGCTTGAAATTGTCCAGAAGGTTGTACTTAAGGCCAGAACACAGCGTAGCAGTAAGTCAAAAAGACATCATGGTCAGTGACAACCAAAATTACTTTCCTTGAAATAGGATAGAGGTCAGATGAATGTTTATGGTTATGGGCAAGTTAATTTCACTCTTCTTCAGTTACCTGATCTATAACATGGAACATTCTAGTTTGAAAAACTGTGAGAAGTCTGCATGAAATTCTCTCTTCACAGACAACATGTTCACCTGATGTCTTTGCTGCCATAACAGACATATCTTACAAAAAAAAAAAAAAAAAGTGTAAGTCCTTAGGTTCCGATCACACTTTAACAGCATAGGAAGTGTGTGCGGCCATTGTGCTTTCCTCTGCAGTCTAAACTGCCTATAGCAACACAAACTTTATCTGACTTGACTTTTTTATTTCTATTTAAACTTTAAAAATTGCAGGAGTTATGACTTTTTCCCTTTCTTATAAATGAACACTAAAAACTGAATAATAAATTGACTAAATGTATGTACTTTTTAGCACTGACCAAATCCTTGTGAATGGTTTACTTTGCAGTTATATTTACAAATCGCTGTGACATTTTCTGACCACATGGTGTTAAGGCGGTACTTGTACATTATGAAACTCTGTTTTTCTTGCAGAGAACTACTTATGTGGTTTAAATACGTCAGTAACATGAATAGATTCGTAAGAGTACATAGAGAAACAAGTTTTCTTAGGAACCTGCATATTGCTGTAGTCTTGAGTAAAATACTGAAAGCTGTTTTTATGCTGCGGATTTATGTAAATCTCTTTAAAATTTTTCTTGTAATACTAGGAACAAAATAGCTAATTACTTAAAAAGCAATATCAAAGTACTACGTAGTCGTGGGGGCAATTTAGAAGGTATAGTATTGTGTTTGAGAATATTGTGCTCTCTTTTGTGCAAATTAAAAGGTATTGTAGGATAATTAAATAGGAAAGCTAATGATTTGAGATAGGATTCAGTTCAGTGTCTGTTGAAGACAGCAAAAACACTTCCTGTTCATTCCCCTGCTTTTTGGGGACTTTATGGTAACTTTATGGTAAAAATTCAAGCCAGATACCGTCTCACAACATCAAGCTTTCATGCCAAAGCTTGATTAATAGGTGACATGTTTAATATTTGTGTTATGTATTTATATACAGAAAACAAAACTAGTGGAAATGAAGATAAACTAAAGAATATTGAACGAAACCAGTCAAATATTTTTCCGGGTGAGTTCTGTTGCATTTTCCCCCTTTTCTTAAAGCAAATTGTGTTTTATAGATGCACATTTTTAGCTCTAAAGTCAGAACATAAATTATAAACTAAACCCAAGTTGACCTCAATCAGAGGAGAAGGATGTTCTTGTGGCTAAGGCAGAGAACTGGGTGTCAGGACATCTGGTTTCTATTCCCAGCTTTGCCACTGAATCATGTGACTTGGGGCAAATCACTTAACTTCTCTGTGCCTAAAATTTCTTTTCAGAATTTGAGGGTGAAAAAGATCTCTGAGCATATTGGAAAAAGGTGACACTTAAATACTAGCAACTGATTTTATTTTTTTAAATATTTATATATATGTCATTGTTTTGATACAACAAAGCATGTTAGAATGTATTTTTTAACTTTTAGAATGTAGAAATCCGTTCCTCTCAAAGAAGAAAGCTGCTGTGGAGTTTAAAGATGGATCCACAGTTGGAGTGGGGAGGAGGAATTAAATCCATACAACCCATGGTTGAATAAGAGGGCTTCTTAAAAATACTTTCATGGTTGTCTTAGATTATAAAGTGTATTATAAATCAACTTGAGTCCTTAACAGATAAATCTATGTGAATCTTGCTGCAGTGGCTTTTGTATTATTACTCTTAGATGGTCATTGCTGGGGATTACTGCCTCCTTAGCAGTCATAGTCATACTCAGCTGTCCTAGTACAAAGCTAGTATCTTAGCTTAAATGACCAGTGAAAATAGGTTTGAAGAAAGATGTTTACCTGTTGAATGAAACGGTAGGAGTATTGCGTACCTGCTGTTCTGTTGACTCTAGTATAGACTTTTGATCTCCAGCAGAAGGGTAAGATGGAGAGACCTGCATTTCACTGCTCCTTACTCTTTCTCTACCGTTGATAAAGGAATACCAAGTCTAAAAATACCCCCAACCAGACGTCTTGGTAACTTTTTGCAAACAAATCAGTAACTAATCTTCCCGTAACTAGAATTATTTTAAGTTCTAGTGATCATTGATACCTTTGTCTTCCAGTACCTATCTCATTTGTTACATAACCTAGTATCTTTTTCCACAGACTTTTTGCATCCTTCATTTTAACCCATCCATTTTTGGTATTTCCGCCTCCCACATCTGTCTGCAATTCAGTGCTTACATTATATATTTTGAGTATTACACCTCCTCTGTGTTTGTTTTTCTGTTTCATGCTATATATAGATCATATCCGCCTGTACTGGCACTGTTATGTCTTACTACACCAGGCCTCCATGATGCCAGTGAAACCCATCAAAGCAGGGAATTGAATGTAGGACGAATGTAAAAAAATTATGTTCCAAGAGATTTTAGATCAATTAGTTTCTAACTTTATCTCCTTATGTATGAGTTCTGATCTCTGTTGTAGGGTTATATTTGCCTTTTGTCTTAAATGACCCTATCCTTACATTGCCTAACAATTGTATTTCAGTATAGATCAGTACCATGATATCTTGCCTCCTTGGTTTATATTATTCTGTAGGAGAATTCTACATCACACGCCATTCAAATCTTTCTGAAATTCACGTTGCTTTTCACCTCTGTGTGGATGATAATGTACGATCTGGTAACATAACTGCTCGGGATCCTGCAATCATGGGACTCAGGAACATTCTCAAAGTTTGCTGCACACATGACATTACTACTGTTAGTATTCCCCTCCTGTTGGTGCACGATATGTCAGAAGTAAGTAAATGTAAAGGTTTGGTTGGGGTTCATCTTCTAGGATGCAACAAAAGTGATTTTTACAAACTGTATGTTTCATGCTGGTTTAAGGCAAATGGGAAAGTTTATCCCAGTCACGTGCTCCTACCACGTCGTTGAACTGGCTCCTCAGATCTATATGGTGACCCAGATTAAGGAACTGAACCAGTTAAAAACATTTCAGCCAGCTGAATCACTTTGGTTTTTTTTATTCCCACCCTGCATTTTGGACACGTCACTTCCTTGATCCAGCTCATTGCACAGTGGCACAAGTATTAATGAAAGATGGGACTACATGCCTGGAAGTCTTCTGGCAACAGCTCTTGCTTAGAAACTATACCTTAAGGATTGCTTTTATCGCACTAGTGATACCAGATCCCCTGTTTTAATTGTTGCTAGTTAGAAAACCATAAACTAAGTTTTATGAGCAGCAGAACTAGTGAAGCTTGGCTTGGAGTTCTGCATCCCTAAACACCACCTCAGGCCTGTGCAGCAGCAACCAAATCTTACCTTTGCTCTGAACTGTCTCCCCCTTCACTGCCTAATCACTTGCATCCTTATTTCTGTCCCTGTTTCCTCTCTAAGTCCCCCAAATATCAGCTAGGCAAGAAGCAACATATTGCTGAGACTCTTCATAGGAGCGAGTGTGCTTACTTATTGTGCTGAGCTTTTGGATTCTCTTCTTCAGTGGGACACTGATGCCTAGAGCTTGCCTCTTACTCAACTGTAACTTTTCACAGTGCATAGTAATTTAATACCATTGACAACTTCTTTCTTCTGTCACATCTGGGTCACAACATACTAGCAGAGAAGAGAAGGGGGTGGAGGGGCAGGGAGAGAAACAGTGGATAGGCAGTACAGCCCTATGCCTCACATCCTTAGGAGGTGAAAAATCTCTAAACCTAAAGAAATGAGAAAAATAAGATAATGCTGCCATTATTGATGCCCTTGGATGGATAATTATAGTCTGGTGTGGGTTTTTTTAAATAACCCTTTGATTTTTCATTTGTAAATTTCAGTACTACCTTTCCTTCTTTGCAAGTACCTGACTCAGAGCAAGATAAAGGCTCACCAGTGGATTACCTTTACCAGTGGCTTTTTTTAACAGAATTTGATTGGAACACAGTGTAAAAGTGGCCCCCTTTTTGCAAGATCAGGATCTATTATTATGCAAGTGCAAACAATGCAAAAGTTAAAAATGTCCGATAATGAAGCTTCTAAAGTATATACTTCCATACATAAAAGTAGACTTTTAAGAACAGATGATACTATTACCGAAATTTTTCATCTCTGGTATCAAGGCCTTTTTTTTGGGCACAAATTCAAGTAATCAACTTGCAGGACAGCAGCCTGGGTTACTCATGGGACCCAGTTAATGTTTTTCATGAATTTATTGACCTTTTTTCTTAATGAAGTTGCCATCTGACTATATTCTTTTTTCTTTTTTTTTTCTTAAACCTTGTTATTTTAGTTTTCATTTGCATATCTGCATTTTAAAATTCAAATAAAGCACAAGAGTAAGTGTTTAACATGCTTTGAGAGTATGTTGTTGATTGCATGTGTGAAACTGAAGAATTATCTTCTTGTTTAGTGCTGGGTTCTTAAAAGGTCCTGGTAAAAGAATTTATCTTTCCTATTAAGTTTTCAGTCTTTGCAGAGTAAGCAGAAAGTGACCTGTATGATAAGTGTATGTTTAGCCAAAACTGTATTGTGTGAATTGCATTAGCAGCATTGCTTATTACAGTGCTTTGCAGCTGGCTGACCTCATTTGAAACACACACATATGTAACTTGTTGTTGAGGAAAAAGTGAATAATAACAGATTTCTGAAAGTTAACCTGAACTTGGTGCCTTCAGCAGCCCCAGTTTTGAATCTGCATTTACCACCTACTTAAAAACATTTTTGTAAAGTGGTTAACCAGGAGCACAGCTGCAGAGATGTTTGCATGCTTCATTGTGACAGGCATTCATCATGAGTTTTCTCTGTGCTTTTTTCAAAGGTTTTCTTCTTTTGTAGAAGTAATGAGTGTATCAATCTCAGTGAAGCCATTACATTTCATTATTATTGGACCTTCATATAAAGCTGATTATTTTTCTTTCTATGAAAGAAAAAAAAGGAATTCTCTTTTTCTTAGTTTTTCTTATGATTAGAACAACAACAAAAACAAATTTCTTTGTTCTGATCATTAAGTTAAAAAATGGGTTTGATGCTTGAGAAAGGCAAGAGCAGAGAAGTTCAAATTCAGGACAACTGAGGCGTTACTGTCTGATCACTGTTCTGAATCTAATATAAACTGGGGAATGAAATGGCTGTAATAGCATCACATTGCTAAAAATGCTAGAGCTGGCACAATGCCTTGGTAGTTCAATATAGGAGTCATTGCTGCTGTCCACGCAGCAACACTGTGAAAAATGTGACTCTTCAGGAATCTCAGGCAGCTGTCTCTATTGCCATAAGTTAAGACAAAAATATATATATAAAAAAAAAAGTAAAATGAAGGGAGTATAAGCTGTGTAAAAAGTGTTTATGAGCATGGTTTATGTGTATAGAGAGATTATTGATGGGTGTATTAACCTCAAGTACTTCTCATCTGAGTTTCCTGCCTTTAAATATATCGTGTTTAGGATTTGCATAGATACACTTTGAGTAAACATCTTGATAATTCTTAACTTACTAAAATTAGCCATTGAAATTTTATTTGAAATATTTGTCCCACAAGACATTTATGGACTTTAGTGTTTTCATTACCTGGTTATGACATGGTTCTGCAAAGGTATAAGCCTTAGTTTTATAAAAGAGGCAGCCCCATGTAGTGAGTCTGTCACAAATTGGTTTGAATAAAAAGGTTTGCAGGATATCTTTCTAGTCAGTGAAGTTAGACACTTTTTTTTTTTTTTTAATAAACTTAAGAAATCTTAATTTGACAACAAATCATTGCATTCTAAAAAGCAGTGAGGTGTGGTCTCTGGTAGTGAACAAACCCAAAAGTTCCAGGTGTTTTTTTGCTTGCTTGAATGCTATTAACCAAAACCCACTATAGGAGATGGGGTACTCACTTTTTTCCTGTCCCCTGCACTGTATTTTGAATTAGCACTTAACTGATCCTTCATCACTTCCACAGGTGTTACTTAGTTTTCATATAGAGAACAATCCTGATAACATGGCAAAATCATGAGAACTGTAAATCACTACTGTGTCATTTTCAGTTCTTGTGGCTTGCACTCAGTGACATTGTGGATTCAACCTGTTATTTCCCTGAGTGCCCGCAAGATTTAACATCTACGTTCCTCTGAAATAGTCCAAGGAATAGTGTCATATCCTGCTGTTTTGATCAGTCCTTTTAAGGCTTAGTTCCCTTTATTGATTATGCAATGTACTTCTGAGCTGCCTTCAGAGCAACAGAGCCTTTCGTTTTAGACACCTGTTTTTTACCTAAGTCAAAACCGTGATCTAAGAATAAAGCTAAGAATAAATGTCTACATTATTTGGGACAGAAAGCACACAGAGTTGGATAAATTATAACAAAGACCAAGTATTTCAGCTTGAAATGGAAAAAAAAAATTTGTTCAGCATTGTTCTGTCTGATTAATGTGTTGTATAGCCAAAAAGCAGCATCTGTTGATGCAGTGATTTAGTGTTTTACATCATGAAATAAAGTTTTCTGAAAAGATATTTCTAGCTTATGCTGTTTTTAACGTGTGTTCAGGGGATAGCAGGAGAGACTCCCACCTAAGCAGGAACTTTGGCTTGCAGTAGTTATTTAGTGCAGCTGTGTTCACTATACTGTTTTAGTGTTATTAGTTGGCATTCTTAGATAACCTTGCTTCTCGAATAACTTTTTTTTAAATCATGAGATTAAGCTCTTTGAAAATTACAGATTGCATAGTGTTTGGCATTGCAAAAAAACCACTGGCTTTACTGAATCTAAAATAACATAAAGCATAAATTTGAAAAGGTACGTAGAATGATAAATTTTTTTCCATGTCTGTATTCCTGTATTCAGACTAGAAAGTCCTAATTTTAATGTTGAAGAGTACATCAGAATAAATAGGTACTATTTTCTTTCTGAGAAGTGTTTACAGTGACAGGCACTCTGTCTCTGACTAGGAGACTGTTCATCTTGATACAATTCACTTTGTACTGTACAGCCAAAGAATGTTTAATGTACTAAAGCATTTAAACTGTTAACCTAAATTATTTAGACCAGTGCTTGTAACCATATCTTAAGATACCTTAAACTAGTGTCTTCTTGGTGTTTAGGTAAAAATTATCCCATCTTGGTGTTTAGGTAAAAATTTGGTGTCTGTTTGTATCTGAAACTCTTCCATCAGATGAAGATGGATTTTGTTTGTTTTAGTTCTTAATATAAACGCATTTTTAGGGGAGAAGGGCTCCTACCAGTTCCATTGTTAGAGAGAAGATTTTTACTGAAGGTGGCAGGTATGCCAATAAACCTCAACCAGAATCATGAAGAATAGCTAGGAATCATAAGTTGCTGCTGTTAAGATGTGGTCAGGAGCCTATCTTTGTCTAGCTGAAGCATGAATCTGACAGTTACCCATTGGATATTATATATTTTTCTGAAGCTCCACAGGGGAATTAAAAAGCCGTATTTCCAATGACATTAATAGGATTGTCAACAAGATCTCATCTTAAAAATATATAGGTTGTTCTAACACTGGGCTCTCCTACCAATAAGCAGTGCTTTTATGGTCACCTATAAGGTGTATGCCACCCACCTGGAATACTCTGGAAAACTGAATCCCTTTTCAGAGCCTGTAATGCTGCTTGTATACCTCTTGGGAAAATGTGGTTCTATGGCAAAAAATGCATTCTTTTTAATAACTTCCCTGCTACTCTTGTTGGCTAGGTCCGTTGAAGCTTTTCGTTTGTTGATTTTTAGGAAATGACCATTCCATGGTGCTTGAAGAGGGCGGAGCTCGTATTCAAGTGCGTCAAAGGTACGTTAGTGAATTCTTCATCTGTTTTTTTTAATTGCATTTGGTGACATCCAGCCTTTTAGATCAGGCTGTATGTTTTCACCAAAAAAGGTGTTTTTCAATAATTTATTGTTTGTTAAAACATACGCTTGTATTTTCTCTTCAAAATTATTAGCCGTCACACCAGGAATAATTTCAGACACTTAGAGACTAAAAATGTTTCGAAAGTATCTTTACAATTTAAACAGAGAGAGTAGGAGAAAAGCCCTTACTGCTGCTTTGCGCAATCTCTGAAGGAGGGCAAGAGCTGGTGGTTCTCTGCAGCATAATTTTCAGTGTCTTTTGTACTTTTGTTGCCTGAAACAATGAGGACTCCTCACATTTTTCCAGTACTAGTTTTTATGCGAATTCATCTCTTCTGGAAAGTCCTCATGACTCAACTTGGTTTTCTGTCTTTCCAAGTGGTGTTATTGCTTTCTGTATTCTTATGTGCTGCACTTAAATACTTGCACTGGTCGTTCAGAGTATTTAAAATGTTAGTGGTGTTAATTTTCTTCCTACCACCTACTTGAGGAACTTCTTCCTATTGTGACCTCTAGTAATTCACCATGTAAGGTCATCCACATAGCCACTTTCATTAAACAAGTATTTTTCTGAGTATCTTTGTTTACCACAATTGTGTTCCTGTGGACCTTGTGGTTCATTTGTTGTAGTGAAGAAAAGCTAGCATAAAAATGCCATATTGTAACTTGAGCAGTAAATGAATACTGAGCTTTTTTCCTTATAAATTAGTCCAGGTAGTTTCTGTTGCTGACAGATTGTCAGTGTACTTTTGGCAACAGACTTGTTACTCATTCATGTGGATGTGATCATGTCAGAGCTAAAGGAAAGAACTATTTCTCAATGAAAGCAAGTCATTGAAAAAACTCATAACAGTCATATTTGAAGAAAACTCTTGCTTCTACTGGCTAGCACTGTGCTGTACAGTAGGACTGGTTATTCTGTTCTTCAAGGGTTTATTGATTTTCTCCATAACTCCTCATTAGATTTTCCAGTTAAAGCAGATCTCAGTGAGGAGACTGGCAAAGTCTGACTTAATGTGGTTAATGACATCCTTAGTTAAGGCATTTAAAATCCTAATTGTATGTGAAAACTCAATCACTGCTTGATAATGGTGTAAGTGATGGGGAAGATTCATACTCTATGCATCACCTATGCAATGCTGTTTTTCAGGTTTCATGATGGAAATGGCCTCATGGGATGGAGGAATTTCTCGGACTGTACAATTCTTGGTACCACAGGTACGTTAAACCAGGTTCATATCTAACCTAGGAGACTGTTGGAACAAGAAGTTAAATGTCAGCAGATCTAGGTTTGGTTTCTCTTGCTATACCCTGCTCTTTTTGTGTGAGCTTAAATTAATCACTGGTTTTGGTCCCTTGCATATAGAACAGGAGTAGGAGGGGTTTATATTTTTTAATATCCTGTGGTATCTTCTGAGGATGTTAAAATTTCAAACTGGAAAGTTCAGCTTTGCAAATTGTGAATACATCACCTTTGAAAAGGATACTTTTTTGCTGTCATTTTCTCTGAAGAGATGGGCTAACCTTGCGTTATGTCAGTTTAGGCATTTACTATTCACATCATATAACAACTTGGAAAGTTGCAATACACTGAGTTCAGTCATGCTTCCACAAAGTCATTTATGACTCCAGGTATTTGAAGTTAATTGTAATTAAGATTCTGAAATCATTTAATATGAAGTTCTAGATGATCTTCAGAAACAGGAAGTTTTCCAAAGATGGCCAGCACTAAGTTTTATTTGTTCTAAAAAGTGGTACTGGATGGAATATAAAAATCAGAGTTATGTTAGGAAAGAAATGACATGTATTTCTTGACAATTTAGTAAAGCACTGAGCAAGGAGGGAGCCAAGAATAAACTTAAGTAGTGAAGTTGAATCTAATTCTAGAATTCAGAGAGCGCCAGTCCTGTAGATAACAAACGGCACTGCCCTGCTTATGCTAGGCAGAAATAATCAATTACTAGAACAAGAAATCTACTGGAAACAGATACGTCACGTAAATATACAAACAGTATTTTTAGATCAATCTTTTTATTGATTTAAATAGAATTATAGTACACATTTTGAAAACTGTTGTCTTCTGAAGAACACCAGTTCTCTTAAATGTCAAGAAACAAAGTGGAGAGAGTCTTAATTCTACCAAACTGCAGCAAAAAGCCAAAGCTTATTCGTGTTTGTTTTTGTTTTTGTTTTTTTTCCAGACAATTTCTGAGGAAATGTTTTACCAACTGAGTAATATGCTCCCACAAATTTTCAGAGTGTCCTCTACACTGACTTTGACCTCTAAGCACTGAGTTTTGTGTAGCATTACGATGTATCCTGTTGACAAAGGATGAGATTACAGAGATTCTGGACGGGCATGTCTCTTTTCTGAGGGATGATGACCCAGAAGTGGTATTTGTTGCAATTTCAGGAATCATGTTGTCATAATAAAAGAAATGCTGTCTGTACTTGGGTGTTAGCAATTGATTTTTGCCTCTTGCTTTCTGTTTCAGCAAAGTATTAATGTTGAGTTCCTTGCCTTTATGTGAAAGACATTCAATATAACTTATTGTATGTAATCTACAGAAATATATAGGTGATTCTCATACCTAAGTAGTAGGAATAAGAGCTTATGGTAGGAATAGGATCTTTTGCATGAGCTTCAGGTTGTTGAGTTTTAGCAGCATTTTCTGAATTTGCTCAGTGACATTTAAAAAAATATGAACAATGTCAGGTGTCTCCTTAGAATAACTTTGATTTAATTTGTCACAGTTGTCTTTCCAGGGTCACAATGACCACAAGGTAAAATGTATTACTACCTCATTTTACTGTCACAAATGAAGACAGGAAATAAACATTTAACCTGCTGCATTTTGTAAAACACAGAAGCATTTAAAAAATATAAAAATAATCTACCTGTGATGAAAAATTGAATTTTTAATTATTATTTCTTCCTCTTTTTTTAGTATGTTAACTTTTTGATTTATTTCAAGATTTCACATTGACAAGTCTGTCACATGAATAACTTCATAGGAACACTGTAGTGTTCTGGACTCTATTGTACAGGTGTATTTTGCTGCTTATTAATTATTAATGTTTTGTGGCTAAACAATCTAATCACAAATACCTGAGAGACAACTCAAGATGCACCATGATGGGGGGCAGGGAGGAGGCTGGGAGCTGCTTTTCTCCCATCTTGGACAGTCAAGAACTCAGCTGTAGACCTAGGCGTCTGGAAGAAATCCTTCAATGCAGAGACTGGCCACAGGGAAAATCCTGTCTGAAACTGGGATTCTTGGGGTTGCCAGAAGAGTCAGGCTCACAGCGAAGTAGCTGGGGTGATGAAGGTCCCAGGTAGCTTTCTGAAGTCCACAGTTCTGTTCTGTAGGAAACACAGGGATCCTGGCAGAGCTGTCTTTGAATTTGAAATCTCCTTCTATGTATTGCTAAAATTCTGGAGATCCTGGAAGACAAGTAAAAAAAAAAAAAATCTATTTTCATTGTAATTAAAAAAAAATATTATTATTGTTGTCATAATTTAGTTTGATAAATGTGAAGATTGCAAAGTTGTGGTCTGGGGAAACTGCCTAATTTAGAGTTCGCCTAGAGAATCGAAGGAATATTAATCAGTTCATGATGTTTTTAAAGTCACTATATAGCTAAAGAACTCTTAGCTTAGTAGCTTAGTATTTTTATCGAGTCCTGCATGTTGTACAGAGGCCATGTAAGTGACACAGTAAACATCTATTGCTGAACTGTCAACTGCTTTCCTTTCCTCTGCCAGAAACTTCTCAAGAAGAATCATGCAAGTAGTGTGACCTAATTTGGTGTTCTAGAAAAGAAGGATGTAAATTCATCTAGAAGGAGCTGGATTAATCTTGTTAGAGCTCATTTTACATTGCTGGCATTAAGCTGAAATCAAACTCTGGTCCCAGAAAAGCAAGTGCTCTAACTGCTATTCTGTTTGTGAAAGGTGTGGTAACAGAAGTATTACATTTTGTGAGTTGTGAGACTTATCTGTGTTGTGGAAAAGGTCTGTGTTACATACTTGGTACTTTATTTTTTTACTTTTCTTTTTTTTTTTGTCAGTACATCTACCAACAAGTAGCCTGTGGAACACTGAAAGATCTTTAGCATTTTGCTTATACTTTTAGACTCTTTCGTAATAAAAATTATGCCTGAATTCTCCTGTTATCTTGCCAAAACACAAAGACACCATTTGATTTATTATGACTTGTGGAAAACTGGCAGTAGTTTCTAAGAAAATAATTAAGTTTTTTGCCTTTCATTTTTTTGTATCTGTGTTATTTCACTCCTTAGTGGATTACATATGAACACTTCAGCATTGGTCTAGGATAATAAAAGAACAAACAAGCTCTAGTGGTGAGGTTCTGGAAAATCAAAGTGGTAGGAATGGCACAGGAAAACTATTAATCCTGCTTAAAATTGTACTGAAGCCTGTCCCTTTTAAATGCTGAATCTTTGTCTAAAGGACTCTTGATATAACATCTATAGTTCTATAGTCTATTCCAAAGGAAGTAGTGCTAACAGCAGATTTTTAGCTGTCTACGTCAAAAAACAGAATATAGAGATGGGTTGACCTAAACTGTACTTTCTGTTTGATCTGTACCTGGCAACTGTACAGAACGGTAGCATACAAACTGCAATTTATGGAATAAAGCCATGTGAGAAATCCTGTTTGGTCATGAGAAGCTACTTGAGATTAAGAGGAAAATGACTCAATAGGCATGAGGTTTTCTATTTGTATATGCAGTGCAGCATTCCTTGGAAGGATGACAGTATTTAATGCCTTAAAAATGTTGTGTAAAATTGTACATGTAGCTTTTATTGAATAAATCATTCTTTCCACTAAGAGAAATGAGGAACGAACGCCATTGTGTAGCTTTTTTTAACCTGCTCCTAGTGACCAACATAAACTGCAGGTACCCTTTACAGAATCTGTACTGAGGTTATTATAAGAAAAAATAACTGTAGAGACTCTCAATTTGTCAAGGACATAGCTAACTGACCTTCAGCTATATGATCTGTGTCTGTTTGCTTACATGGTGGCTGATGACAAACAGGAGGAGAAGAATACAGATAGCTGAGAAACAAATTTACAGACCTCGGCTTGACCAGACGGCTTTTACCCTGTTGTAGTTCCAGAAATTTTACTGTTCGTAGATGTCACTGCCTGGATAGGTAAGAATTACGTCTGATGTCTTTCCCTCTGCAATAGTTCACTCTGGATAGCAGAATCTAAGTTAATGAAGCACAGCTTCAAGATTTGATTTTGTTACTTTTCTTGTTGTATGAGAGATGAGTGAAGCCACTGAAAGTTATTATGGGGAGAGGGAATATAATTTAAAGAAGGAAATTATGACAAAGATTACATGTTCTAACCCAGTTTTGTTATTTCTGTGAGTTTAAATGTTGATCAATTTATATGATCTGTACCTTATTTTCCCCTCATTAGAGGAAAGTTTAATTTATGCTTGTGTAGTATTTTGAGCATTAGTCTTGAATGTCACATTTACTCTTATTTCTTGCCTGTAGTATATCCAAAAAATACAGTGCTTTTCCCTGGTATTCACACCAGGTCAGAAGTGTAAAGAGATGCCTATTCTCTTCTTGTATCTTGGCCTCACTGAGGTATCAGGACAGACCATTAATGCTGCATAAAAATAAATTTATTACTTCATACTGTACACTGGATGTGGTAGAAGTCAGTAGCAACCACAGAAATGTGGTCCCATGGGACCACAGAATTAGAAGAGTATATTATTATGCACAAGTACAAACAACCTTTTTTCTTGTTGTGTAAGTTGAAGGGCTTGATTTTATGCCATCATGGCATTTAAACACTAAGTTGTAATCTTATCCCAACATCTGTAAGTAAGTGGAACGAAGAAAACGTGCATCACAAGGACCAGCACTCAGAGACCAGCCACAACAGCCATCAGAAGCAAGACAGTGACCAGTACCCTGGTAAAACTCATTACACTTGAGAGAAAGAAGGGACTACCTCCAGCAACAGGATGATATTCTGTACGTGGAGTCCTTAGAAGAGTATAGTCTGTCCTTCTAATGCCTTAAGCTATTTGTCAGCAAAATTGCTTTGGAAAGCTGGACTAAACCCAGAAGGCAAAGAAGTCTAGCAGTTACAGGTAGCATGGCCAGCGGACAGGATCAGTTCACCTGTCATAAGCTGTGCTACCCTTGTGCTTGCTGGTAAAACAGGCACCAGGCAGCTCCAACAGACAGAATGGGATAACACCCTTTGATCAAAGTCTGTAGCTTGATAGCAAATGTGGCCTTGGATCCTCTCAGCTAGAAAAGCAAATTGAACTGTGGTGTTGAACGTGCTGAGCAAGTGCTCAAATAGGTGAATTTTATATTGTGTGGGCCTTCGTACACGGGTAGTGTTTGCCAGGATGGACATCACAGGCTCAGTACATCTACCAGCCTGAGCCCCAGAGAGCACGTATAGTGAAGACAACCTCGGTGATCATCTGAATGAGCTCGGACATAGGCAGTGGCCCATGTGCTTGTTATTCTTGAAATAGGAATGAATTTATGAATGCTCAGAAGCAGAGCATTTATGTTCCTGGGAAAATTTTCATTCCCATGCTCCAGTACCAGGCACTTCTGTAGGTGGCTACAGGTTAAGCATAAGTGGCAGGCTCACAGCTTCTGAAGTAGGCATATAAATTGCATTTTAATTCCCAGTTGGAATGTGCTTGCTTTCTTTGCAGATGGTGCAGGCTGTCCTGGTGATTTTAGGCTATAAAGGAACCCGTAAGAAACCTGTAAAGCTCTTTTTAAGATTCTTTCTTGGAGATTAGTCCAGATTCTGGGTAAAGAAAAGTGATTCATCGTTCTTTATTTCCATTCCCACATCTGTCAGAATAACCTGAAAGAAGGAAAAAGAGTGTTCACCTTTTATAATAAAGTCTCCAAAAGACAAAAGCTGTTGAGACTAGTAAGATGTGAAGTAAGTCTTGCAAGCTATGACTCATTATATAAACTGTCTCATACAAACTATCGTATCCAAAGTCCGTTGCTTAGGAGGGCCTACCAACAGCATCATTATAGACAATGCTGCATGCAGCAGGAGTGACCCACCCATCATCTCAGACAGATATATCAGTGTACCCTGAGTAAGGAAAAAGATCTTTGGTCTGTTGCCTGTGTCTCACAGAATAAGCATGAGGAAGGTGGCTGTTGTCTGTGGAAGAGGAGAGAAGCTCTACCAGTCTCCAGGGATGCCGTCCTTGTCATTAGGCCTGTGGGAAGGCTGGGGAAGTGGATGACCTGCAGAGGTGATGGCAGCTGATACAGTGACAGGCGTCATATCTGAAGCAGTTGGGCTGAGTGGACAAGAAGTGGAGGGCATGCACTAGTCCTGTCTAATAATGGTATTAATGGGTGCAAAGCATAAGAAAAATAAACTGACTAAGTGGAAGAACGCAGTGTAAAACAGCCCAGAGAAACTTCGTGTCAGTGAATAGTCAGCTCTTTTTTTTTGCTAAATTTAATGCCTTTCAACCAGGAAAAACATTGACCATGTTAACAATCTCCAATGTGGCTGTGACAGAAAGAAGAGTGACAGTGCAAAGAAGTCAGCTGGAACTGCAAGACTGTAGATAAGACCAAAGGAATGTCTAGGAAATAACTGATATAATTTTACAGACGATGAAGCATTGACTAGATGCTCAGTAGAATACAGCAGGACTAAGCCGGCCACAAAAAAGACTGCAGAGGTGGTAGAAGGTAGTATAAAGAGTGGGGTGGCAAGTGCAGCTTGGGGAAGATGAGAGAGCTTTAGCAAGCAAAGCTTCCTTTGGGTACTTCCACCATAAAGTATTTTTTTTTTCATTGGAAAATGCACTATGGACTTAAGTACATGATCCATAATTCTTGTCTCACTAACCAGTTTCTCTCCTTTCAGAAATGACATGGAATGGTGCTTTCAACCACGCCTATGCCAGGCTGAGAAAAGGTGGAGAAATTTTCCGTAGTGGGGATAGTTATCAATACCCATAGGGAAGAAAAAGCCACAGAACAAAGCAAGGTTCTTGTGTCATGTTTGTAACACAGACATATAAATATGAAGTATCTAATATCAAATATTCAGTGTAACATAGGAAAAACCCCAAAGCTGAAAATGTTAAATCGTAAATTAATTCGGCACAGACTAGCAGGTAATTATGTGCTATATGTGCACTTCTCAGAAGAGCCACAGTAGATACTGGCATGTTCCAGATGGCTCTTGCAGTTCTCTAAATTTTCTAAATATTCACCTTAATCACTGGGAATGCAGCAAAAGATACTGTTGTAGAAAAGCCACCAACCTTGTGCAGTCCAGGGCCTGGAGGATATGATGTTAGTTTAGATTTAATTCCTAGTGTTTATTTAGCAGTCGCATTTATTTAGGAATCAGCTTTTGCTTTGCATTTTGCTGGTGTAAATTCAGTCTGCTAAAGTTCAGTGACTTACTCCAAAATTACACAGATCTAACTGAGAGCAGAATTTGGCCTTGTGTGCCCTTCCGAGGGTGCTAAGTTTGAAGAGATACAGAGTAACACTGGCTAGATGACAACTGAAGGAGAATATGAAAACCATCTGTAAATATTTAAAGGCTGCAAAGATTAAAGAGGAGGTGGGTTTGTACTGCATGTTCCAATAAGGGTTTTAGCTTAACTAACAGGGACAAAACTGAGCAAAGAAAAATATGTAAGAATTAGAGAAGCAATATTTTTAAAAACTTGGAAATCAATCTCATAATGTACAAAAATTTCTCCAAGAATGGGGAGATATCCACAGTGTAATTTACAAAATGTCAGGAGGATACAGCTATATCTTCATGTTATAAGCTGCCTGGGAGATGGCAGGACAGGGCTTCATGTCTGCCTTTCCAGTTGCTCAGCTGAAGTGGATTTCTTCCTCCTGCTATTCCATCTTTGGGAAGCACATGCATGACCGTCTGGGTCTAGACAGATGTGGCTTGTCCCCAGTTGACTTAATATTGGTTTTAAATCTGCATGAAGGAGCATACCATGGAGAAAAACTCTCCATTCCTTCAAGATATATTTTCTGTGAAAGACAAAACATTGGGGGAAGAAATCCTTTAGTTAAATTAATTCAGGTTTGGATAAGAGGTATAGATAGTCATATGCTACATGGCATTGTGAGTTCTTTCCTAATGGGCTTTGGTTCGTTTATGACAGTGACAATATCATCAGAGCATCTTTGAGACCTAGTGGTTTCAACAGGGGTTCAAGGCCCCTGCCCCCCTTGAAGCAATGGACCCTGTACATATAAATTTAGGAGTGTATTGAACTGTGAAGTTACCAGAGTTGGAGCTGGTTTGGTTGTCTCCCAAAAGTCTTATTTTAAGTGCTTTAAACTGAACCATAACAGCTCCTGCCCGGCATAAATTATAATCCTCTAAAATGCTCTGTACTCACTCATGCAAGTCATTTATAGTGACTGTTTCAACTTTGTTCCAAAGAATGCTTTTAAATCCCAGCAGAAATAGCATCAGTCCACAAACAGGGGCCTGCTTCCTTCCGCCACTCCTTGTGTGTGCAGCATCCACGTTATCAGTCTTCTGCGTGCTTATTTCCACAGCGGAAATCCTACCAGCACAAGGCAGCCAAGCCTCCTTTTCTGAGAAATGAATCTTTCCTTGCTCACCAACAAAAGGTGGAAATTGCAGTGGGTAAGTGACATGAGCTTGACTAGCTCCACAAGAGGATGTGAGTGCTTCTGTTGAGTAGTTGTTTGAAACCGCTGCCTGACCACCAGTTGTTATCTTGGATATGTTTTTAGCCATTTCAGGCAATTCTCCCTGCCCATGGAAGTGGTTCTTTCTTTCAAGCAGCCCATAAATCATGGGCAAGTCCTGCAAGCTGGTGTTACTACCACTCTCGCATTGGTAGTCCTTCTCAGCTCTCTTTATGAAGCCTTCCTGTTAAGAAATATGAACTGCAGATAAAAATATGTTGTTGGCATCTTTCTGAGGTTTGCTTGATTTCTAAACCTTCAAAATAATTCTGGGAAGTGCTGCCTAACCGTGAGGGATATTGTACTTTCCTTGGGGCGGATGGTTTTATTAGTGCCAGTTTCTGCTGTTACAGTAGATGGAAATTGCCGTGCACGTTGGGCCACTGCTTCTTCAGTTCTGCCTTTAATGATGGATGCCCTCTGGAATCCTCAAGGAAGGCACAGTTTCCCTATAACACATTTCCTACTTGTGTTTCTGTCACTTGGCAGCTGGCAGTTGTCATGAGTCCCAACAAAGATGACAATGTGCAGGCAAAGCTAAGTGATGGATGTAGCACTCGAGTAGCACAAAAACTCTGGGTGTCCAGCCCATGGTACATGGCACGTGAGTGACCACAGCAGTCCAGAAGACAAAGCTTTATGGTCTGATTACTGTAGCCTCAGTGGGAATTAGCTGCCTCACTCTGAAGTACCCAACACCCAGCAAAGTCAAACTCCCTATGTTTCAAATTACCTAGTCCTTTTGAAATGTCTATCATCGCATCAAACAATTTATTCTACTGACTTGGTAGAGAAACTGAAGGACTCAAATGATTTAACAATATATGGGTGACAGTGACACGGAAGACAGCAGCCTTTAAGGGTTTGTTGCTGTTAGCACTGAAGCTACATACTGTGGGCCAGATAATGGCAGGATAAATTACAAAGAGAAGAAATGCAGTTGATCAGGAAAAATTTACTTACTGGGATATTTATCAGGCTATAGAAAAAATAAAATTATTTAAAATCACCTAGACATTAAAAATCACCTGGACAGTGGACAGGATGTTCTGTCACAGGGAGATGGGAGCAACCTTCCTCCCTGTGAAACACAGAGGCTACTCCTCGTTCCCATAGCTTCCTCTCCAGCCTTGGGTTTACGTCAGCCCTGCCACAGGTACACTGAGCAGGAAGGAAGCTTGCTTGTTGCTTTTGTGGTTTTTGGTTGGTTGGTTTTAATGTTTAATCCGCTATTTGCAGGGCACAAAGTTCTGTGAGATCAGAGCCCATTACATACTCCGGGACACCTAAGTCGTAACTCAAAGGCTACTGGAATTAGTGAAAATTAAAAGCCAGTGGCCTGAAAGCACAGGAGACTTCCAATTCTCCTAGGATTTGATCACTTTATTACTAAATGAATTTCAGTCAGACTTTGCTCACAATCTTGGCCCTTTATGCCTCTGTAGCCAAAAGCACCAGCGATCACAGATGTTCAGACTGTCGCAGTCTGCAGTGGGTTTAAGTAACATGCCCAAACTCGTGAGGCCTCAGAAGAAAATACCACCACACATGGGTCAATGGAAGCTAATTACTTACAATTGCAGTCCCATACCAGAAAAAAGACCTTTACAAGGGTCTTCCAGCCAGACCCATGGATGTAAGTAGCCACATTTGACCTGGAATGGCTCAGTTTCTGCCGTGACAGTTGTCTCTGAGCTGTCAGATTAACTGCAGTTCAGTCCGTTAGCCTGACTTAATTCTCACGTACATCAAATATTATCCAGGGGAGTTTAACAGGCTTTTCCCTCTCAAAAAAATAGAAGAACATAGTGAAGACAAGAAAAGGCTGGTCAACTGAATAATGCAAATAAAAATGAGATACTATGTTCAAGAAGATGACTCAAACCAGCACTAAGAGAATGCTTTGAAGTAACTTGAGTTAATGTGATGCAAGTGAGTGATGCAGCCAGAGATGAATCTTTCCAGACATTTCCTAGAAAATCTCTGCCCATCTCTTTAAAGTTCTTTGCTCTGTAAAGAGCACCATCAAGGCTGTTTACACTGAAACTACAGAATTTGAAAAGCTGAAGCACAAAACATTCATATGATTAATCATTGTTGGATGCCATTGTACAGGCTGACTTTACAGCCAGTCTCCTCCACTCAGTTGCATGCCTAAGCCAAACTCAGGGCTTTTTAATGACAAAGAAATAAAGTTAAATCCTGGCCCTACTGAGTTTTGTGGGAGTTTTGCTATTGGCTGCAGTGGGCCCAAGATTTCAGTTCCCAGCATATCTCTAGCAGTATGTAATGGTTGAATAAGAAGATGAATGTGTGCAAAGTATGTAAGACATCAAATCTTTGTAACTCTTCTAAACAAAAGATTGTCTAGCAGCCAGAGATCTAAAGGCTCAAAATCCAGACTGGACGTCAGAAGAACAACTCACTTCCTTGGTGTCACCAAGGCCTTACGGCATTTTTAGGCAACATATCCCCTTTCAGCTACTTCATTTGAAAACAATGGGTTATGGAACTCACCCTTGCAAAACTGAGATATTGGTGCAAGTGCCGGATAAGTGTCATAATATACTTAAACAACCAGTGGGCAGATGGCTTTCCAGTAATAATATATACAGCTCCTCACCGTGCAAACATATACTTCCCAAAGCCCCCTTGTTAGCAGTTTATCAGTGTAGGTCATGTAAATCTCATTAAAAAGGAAAGAAATTAATGTACTTACACATTTCATTCACATCAGTAACACTATTCAGGTGCTCATGTTTTCAAAAGACCTGGTCCCTTGCAGAAAGAGTGAAAACTCTGAACATTTAACTTGCAGTTAAAAAAAAATAGACAGACAGACAGAAAGGAAGAAAGAAAAAAGAAAAAGAAAAATCCTTTGCAAAAGGTCTTTGCAATAAATTGAATCAGATACCATCCAGTGTATTCAAATATCACCCTAGCCAGGTAATTATTCTTAGCCCTGTAGTAATCATCATATGTTAAGTTAGATGGCTATCTCTCTATGGCTGGAAATACAGCATGAAGGTCAACTATGGCTTGATCTTTCCTAGAGTTGGCAGGAGTCCCACTACAAGTGGGAGGTTAGACTAGATGACTTCCAGAGGTCCCTTCCAATCAACATTACTATGGTAGCATGATCTCACGCCTATATTGCAATTAAGGGACCGTGTTAATTAAAAAAAAATCTTTGGAATGTGCATTCATTAAGGATATTAATATGTAAAGAGTTTAAAGGAAGGGGCTTTCAGTTATGTAGATTCTTTATCTGTGTACACCACACTTTAGACAACAGTATGTCTTACTTTGCTTACAGTAGGAAATAATTTGCTGAAAGCAGACAACAACATTTTCTCATTTTTCTTCTCCCCATATTTATTTTACAGTAACTAGGTATTTATTGATGAGGATGATCAGCCTGGGTGTGAGACCAACCTGGGGAGGTCATCTGGTGAGGCTTTCCCCATGCCACTTTACAGACTGAGGAGGGTTACTGCCTACAGGGGTGTGGGAAGCAGTGGGGTGTGCCGGGGAGAAAGCATTGGGGGATTGCACCAGACATATTGTGGAATATTTAGAGGAAAGACCAGAGGTGGGGAGGGAGGAATCAAGGTGGACTGGGGAGGAATAACTGTGGGAAAACAGAGGGATAAGGGGGCAAAAGGAGACAGCTGCATGTAAACAGGTTGCTGGTCAGGGCACTTGTCTGGCCGTGTCCTGCACCCCATCACCACAGTCTCTCCTGCCTTCTTATTAAGCTCTGTTCTTGCTTCTTTTCTCAGGTGAGGGGCTGTTTGTCCTGCGTGCACATGTGTGTCTGGAGATTTGAGTGCCAGCCACAGGCAAGTGCTCCCTGTGTCAAAAGGGGCCATGAGACTGAGAAGCCAGCACCTGGGGAGACTGGAAAGCATGACTGTTGTGTGCGTATGCATGTTACTATGTGTAGTTGCTTGTGAATATCATGCTGGACTTCCCAAAAGTAGGATAAAAGACTTGCCACCCAGGTGTTGCAGTGACTTGAAGCAACTAGGCAGTCTAAGAGGTAGCTACTGGGGGGACTGTGGTGTCTGGGGACCAGCTATTGGAAAGGCTAGCGGACAGACCTGTTTGTGTACATCTGTGCATAGGGTGACGGGGAGGCTAGGGATCCAGGGCTGGAGACACTCAACATCCCAGTCCAGGTATGGGGGGAATCCGTAAGGGGTCTGAGTACCTGCAACAGGGTTTGCAGGACTCAGGGGCTCATATGTCCAAGTGCCAGCAGCAGGGTACATCAAAGATCAGGGGGAGTTACTGGATAGACTGAATGTCTAAAAGCACATCAGCTACTGGAGGGATACATATAGCATATAAGTGTATTTGTATGTGTATGTGTACATACATGCATACATGCACATATATGTTCCAGTAATGGCCTTCCATGCTGGTCAGTCATGGCAGGTAACAGGATGAGGCCATTGGCACTGTTTGTGTTTGCTTGAGTGCTGCGTTATCTGCCTATGTTGATTTGTAGGACCAGATGCATAGATATGTATGTATTGTGTGCATGTGTGGCTACTGGGAATACATGCTCAGCCTCACTACTGTCTGAACCGGGGGATATGGAGCTGCGGCAGCCTCAGCTGGATTTGAGCTGGATTCGGCAACCCCCAGCACTCTGGAATCCTCTGACTCCCAAAAACTCCAACATCTTTTTGTACTGATGGAGAACTTATAGCTCACCTGTCACAGCTAAAATAAATCAGACCCACTGTGTATACAAAATGTGAAGTCAAGGTGGAGGACTGATTTTCTTGTGACTACAACTCTGCAGAACAGTGTAGGGGTCTAATTCAGAAAACAAGTACTTGTAAAACTGCAGACATAAAGAGTACCCAGATTTAAAGTTACGCTCATATTTAAGCATCTCTTTAATAAGGCTTTATGACAACAGGGAGTTATCTTTTCAGCTGAGTTGACAGTCAAGGGTGTTGTTCCTAACTCTACTTCTCTCCACAATAGCCTCACCATTCAATAGCGTTTCCAACCCAGGTTAGGTGTCTTTCTGTGCGTATGGACTAAGCTTCACACAAGGCTTTCAGACAGGCTGGTTACACACCTGCCACTCAGTGAGGACATATGTCCCATCCACATGTTCCCTGTCTTCTGGGATGTGCTGAGAGTGGTGGTTTCTTTCTCATTCATCCCTTATTCCATCCAAGCCTGGCTTCTTGGCACACTCTTTTCCCTTGTTGGTCAAACCCTTCTCAAGAGAGAGCTGGATTTGAACATCTTCAGGCCAAAGTGGGCCTGTAATCTGAGTTTGCTGCTTCAAAGAGATCAATATAGTCTTATGCACTGGCAAATATATACAAATATGGGACATCCCTGCCATGGCAGAAAAAAGCAGGCTGACCTTCCCTCCTCTTTGTTGACCTTTAAAAAGGGTTTGGGGCTACAAATCCAGACGTGTGAGAAGGGCCTGAATCTGGTTGCCTTTGTAGGCACCCTTTAGTATTCCATTACAGCTACAGCAGATGGTGCTTCCATAGTCACTGTGCTGGCTGCTGTAATTCCTGAGTGACCGATGCTCCTCTGCGGGTCTCCAGGAGCCTGCAGGGGCTCTGGATCCAGCCCGTAGCTGACTACGTGCATGGGAGCAAACACATAGGGAGTGGGACGGGGGCTTTACCTAGGGAGGCTGGAAAACTGGAGGAGCTCTGAACCCTACTTGTTCTCTGTCTGCAGCTCTGCCCTCTGAGAGGGTAACTGCCTGCAGCTGGTCACCCTGGCTGACTCCTTCTCTGCTGAAGGTTGCCACCTCCACTGGGTGAAACGCTCCCCAGAATGCTCCCCGAGTCTCTGTAGGCAAAAAGAGGTGGGTCAGAAGAGCTTCTCAGTTGTCCTGTATAAACTGACCCACTACCATTTGAGTGAAAGGCAGCAGCAACGAGCAGCAGTAGGTGATAATCTTTCAGCTGATGTCATGGCAGTGGGAAGAAAATTCGATCAAGGCTGAGGTATTTATTTGAGCAGGGCAGTGGAGACTGCACCCTAATTCCTGTAAGAGAATTGAAAAAAAAAGAAAAAAAAAAAAAAAGAAAAAAAAAGAAAGAGCCTTTGGATTAACTGCACTCCCCATTCACCAGGGTTTCTCTCCCTGTGTCCCCACCCCACCCTGTGCACCTCCAAAAGGCACCAAGAATGTGGCAGAGCAGGCTGTGTACAATACACACTGGATCCATGTCATTTGTGTATTTTCTGCACTTTTGTGGGCAAAGATGCATTCAGTTGTAACTTTTGGGAAGCTCAGGCCATGCCATGCACATGAAGGAAAGCTCTCTCCTGGCTATCCAAACACCAAGCAACATCTTCATTTTTGAGTATCCAGACTAAGGCAGCTTAAGCTGGCTGGCTTTCAGGTGGGGGATATTCAGCACTTTCTGACAGCAAGCTCACATGTCTGAAGTTTAGTGCATGTCATAAAGAGGGGTACTTGGAATCATAAACCATCTGGGAAAGCCCTGGTCTGCATGAAATGCAATGCCACACTGTAAGGGCACAATCTGGCTGTTTCCCTGTGGTCTGTTTGCACCAGTGGCAGTGCTTGATATCACTAGTAGCTCTGTAGAGAAGCATTCTGCCTAGCAATAACTGCCTGACGGATCACCTACTTGCTACATAAACCATCTGAATTTTTACAGTGGAGTCATACGCAGGCCAGACCTGGGAGACACTTAGAAAAACAAAGCAGAAGAAGAACAAAGGTGGCAAACACAAAGCAACCAAAAAGAGGTAAAGGATGGGTCAAGCTGGAGATGGTGTAAGAGGCTGTATTGTGTCAACCAGACAGTAATAAAGTACAATAATCTAGGATGCATTAACATGCACTCCTGTGGCCAGTTCTTACACCACTTTCTCAAGGTGGATTTTACTGTGCCATCAGCACAATTATTTTTCACAACATTATTTCCATGAGAGGTTATTACACATTAAATTACAGCATTCCCATGCCTTCAGGCTTTTTGTAACAGTAGGAGAAATGGTGGGCTGGAGAAGACAGCTGGGTTTGCACGTGGTATATGTCAGTTTACTTAAGCAGAACCATTTTACTGCTGCTGGAGGAATGCAGCAAAAGGTCAGTGCTGAAACTCCATTAAAGTAAGTTGAGCACACATTCCAGCTGCGAACATATGCTCACTACTTGCTTGATCAAAAAGGAAATTTCAGAGCTCTGCTACATACTTGCCTTGACCCCGCTCCATACCGCCTGTCTTGTGTGCATCAGACAAACTATTCTTTATTCCTGCATGGAATACGGGTTCTGGTTAAAGGATGCTTAGAATAGTTGCATATCATCATTAGCAGCGTAATCTTAAACTGGGCCCATGCATATGGAGAAGTGCACAATAGTATGGAGAGGGATGTCAAGAGAAGTGTTATATGAATGCATGAAAGGTGTGTTTTTACTTCCTAGTCCTGTGTGCCCACCACAACATGACCCTGACCAAATGAGAGTCATCTTTGCAAAGGAAAAAAAAACTCAACTTTATTATTCAGCTCTTGCATATACCTTGCCTATGTCTTCTTCAAATGTTTAATCTTCTGGAGTATACCTGATCTGGTCGGTGTCAGAGGAAGAATTTTGTGCTAACAAAATGTCCAAAGAAGCCACACCAACTAAACTGGGCTGTTAAAAATTGCAGAAGTGAAGCTCTTACAGCTACAAGAGCTTTTGTCTGATTTAGAACATGCCCTCATAACATCACTTGATAAAAATAAGACTCAGACTTTTTAATAGAACAAATTACTTGGGTTTTATATTTAACCACAGTCACTGTTAAAGCTATAACTGGTTTTCAGAATATTTTAGGAATCTGATCTTGGTTCTCCATATGTTAAAAACCATCACGACAAATACCTTACATTGCAAAATAACAAGGTGGCTGCAGCCTTAAATACAAAGTATTTATTTTGTGCTCAGATTTGCTACTCTTATATCAGAGTAAGTATCAGAAATTATAATTTCAAGGCAAGGAAGGAGGCAGTCTTGAATCAGAGAAACTTGCAAACCTGCATGGTATTTGGAGCGAGGACACTAATGTAGTTAGTCCCAGCCAGCTCTTCAACACCTGCCAGACTCCCATGTGAAAAATGGCACTAGCATTGAGGACCACCCGAGCAAAGGGGATTTTGACACAGACAGGTTGGTTCCCTTGTGAAAATGGGGCTTGCAGGCTTTAACAATGTTACCCAAAGACCATTGTTATCAACAAGATTAAAACTCAGGATTTACTGTTCTCACCTGGACTTTCAGTTGTGCCTTAAGGAGGGGAAGCGTCAGTGTAACTTTATTGTATGGTTGTGGGTTACTAGTGAAACATCTAGACTCATACACTGATTAAAAAGAGCATGTTAAAAAGAATGAGGCTAAAGAATGAGGTCCTTTCTGGCAAAACCCCAACCTCTTTTTTTTATATTATTTTTTACTGTGGGTATTGTATGGGGTGACCACATAGTACAAAACCACAATGAATAATAATTTGGAGACTGGAAATAACATGCTACATAAATGTAGTCAGCACTTGAGGAAGAATCCAACAGTAGCAACAGGTTAGTTTATTTTCACTGACTCAGCAAGTTTGCATTTGGCAACAATAAATTGTAGGAAAAGCTGACACAATGAGGGTAGGGCTGGCATCCAGCTGGACCCTGAAAAACTGGAGGAATGGGTTGACAGGACTCTCATGCAGTCTGGCATTAACAAATGCCAAGCCCTGGCCCTGGGAAGACATTATTCCTGGCGATAGTACAGGCTGGGCACTGACCGGTGGGGGAGAAGCTTTACTTTTAGAGGAGGCTGGTGATCTTGGTAGAGAGTGAGCTGAACCTAAACCAGCAGTCACGATGAGGAAGGCCAACTACATACTGGGCTGCGTTAGCATGAATGTGGCCAGGAGGTCAAGGGTTGAGGGAAGTTATTATTTCCCTGTAACAGGCACAGGTGAGGCCACATCTGGTGTGCTTTGTCCATTTTATGGCATCCCAGCACAAGAGAGAGGTCAACAAATTGGAGGAAGTACAGTGGAGAGCCACCAGGATACAGAGGGAGCTTGTTGAAGATGTTCAGAGAGAGGCTGAAGGTGCTCTCAGCGACTTACCACGGATCAAGGTACTGCTAAGCTGTTTGTAGCATTTTTGACAAAAGAAAAACTGCTTCTGTTTGTCTTGGAAAGATGCCTTTTGAACAAGATCTCCGCAGGAATTTAACAGGTCTCAGAGAATGAATAGAGCTCATATTGTGGTTCAGTTACACTTTTTAAAATGCTGTATTTTACCTTTTTTCATGTTTCTTTTTACAATTTCTCTATTTTCTTTCTGATTTTTTAATTATTTTCTCTGTTATACCACTGAAATATAGGCCATCTCATCTCCTTCACCTCTTTAATACTTATACCAAAAAGAGGTTCACTAACTCTGCTTATTTTGCACACTCTGCTCCTTAATACTCTGGTTTTAAAATTACTTCTCCCTTTTACGTGTGCCTATCTTTACTGCTGTAAGTCAGGCCAGTTCACCAATATGCAGGAGCATATGCCTAATTTTGAGTGTGTGAACAGTTCGAGGTTCCACAGGAGCCAAAAACCACGGAATTCAAAAGTAAAACTTGCTAAAATTTGCGGGTTGAATCCAGCCACCTGCCACATATCTTTGTTCCTTGATAATGTAAGCCACAATGCTTACTAGTTTCCTATCCATGGTGTGTTTTTTAGTGTTTGCTCTGCACTTTAACCATTTCTACTTTTTTCCTGTATGCCCCTGCAGATCTGATTTCCAAATATAAATTTCCACACAAATGCCTGCAAAATTCCTTCCAGTCTCTTTTGGTATCTTTGAATCATAGAATCATAGAATGGTTTGGGTTGGAAAGGACCTTAGAGATCATCTAGTTCCAACTCCCCTACTATGGGTAGGGACACCTTCCACCAGACCAGGTTTCTCAAAGCCTCATCCAGCCTGGCCTTGAACCCCTCCAGGTAAGGGGCATCCACAACTTCCCTGGGCAACCTGTTCCAGTGTCTCACCACCCTCACAGTAAAGAATTTCTTCCCGATATCTAGTCAAAATCTGCCCTCTTCCAGTTTAAATCCATCACCCCTCATCCTGTCACTACATGCCCTCGTAAAAAGTCCCTCCCCATCTCTCCTGTAGGCTCTCTTCAGGTACTGGAAGGCTGCTGTAAGGTCCCCATGGGAGTCTTCTCTTCTCCAGGCTGAACAACCCCAACTCTCTAACCCTTTCCTCACACGGGAGGTGTTCCAGCCTCTGATCATCTTCATGGCCCTCCTCTGAACTCACTCCAACAGCTCGACATCCTTCTTGTGTTGTGGGGGCCAGACCTGGACACAGTAATCCAGGTGGGGGCCTCACGAGAGCAGAGGGGCAGAATCACCTTCCTTGACCTGCTGGCCACACTTCTCTTGATGCAGCCCAAGATCCGGTTGGCCTTCTTGTCTGCAAGTGCACACTGCCAGCTCATGTTCAGTTTCTCATCAACCAGCACCCCCAAGTCCTTCTCCACAGGGCTGCACTCAAGCCATTCTCCGCTCAGCCTGTATTTGTGCTTGGGATTGCCTCAACCCATTGCAGGACCTTGCACCTGGCTTTGTTGAACTTCATGAGGTGGGCATGGGCCCCCCTCTCAAGCCTGTCCAGGTCTGTACAGTATGTTGACTGCACCACACAGCTTGGTGTTGTCAGCAAACTTGCTGAGAGTGCACTCAATCCCACTGTCTGTGTTGCTGACAAAGATGTTAATAGCACCGGTCCCAGTGCCGATCCCTGAGGAACTCCACTCATCACTGGTCTCCATTCGGACACTGAGCTGTTGACCACAAGTCTCTGAGTGTGACCATCCAGCCAATTCCTTATCCAGAGGTTGGTCCATCCATCAAATCCATGTTTTTCCAATTTGGCCACCAGGATGTCCTGTGAGACAGTGTCAAATGTTTTGCAGAAGTCCGGGTAGACGACATCAGTTGCTCTTCCTTGGTCCACTG
>NW_010118035.1:34108-41235 GCF_000699245.1 Pterocles gutturalis
AGGCAAAGAAGTCATTGAGCACCTCAGCCTTCTCCATATCCCTTGTGGCCAGGTCTCCAGTTTCCTTCTGGAGAGTGCCCACATCTTCTCTAGTCTTCCTTTTGTTGCTGATGTACTTGTAGAAAGTCTTCTTGTTCCCCTTTATGTCCATGGCTAGATTTAATTCTATCTGGGCTTTAGCTTTCCTAACCTGATCCCTGGCTGCTCAGACAGCCTCTTTGTATACCTCCCAGCTAACCCATTCTTGCTTCCACTCCGTATATATTTTATTTTTCTGCCAGAGTAAGTCCAGGAGCTTCTTGTTCATCCATGGAGGCCTCCTGGCATTCTTGCCCTCCTTCCTCTTTCTGGGGATACACTGCTCCTCTGCTTGCAGTAGGTGGCCCTTGGATACTGACCATAGAATCATAGAATCATAGAATCATTAAGGTTGGAAAAGGCCTCAAGGATCATCAAGTCCAACCGTCAACCCAACACCACCTAACTCACTAAACCATGTCCCTAAGCACCCTCTTTCCTTCAGGGCTTTGTCCTTTGACCCCCTAAGGATCTTGAACTCAACCATTTCATGGTCACTACAGCCAGGGCTGCCCTTGAGCTTCACGTTACTCACTCCTCTAAGGACCAGGTCCAGCATAGCACCCTTTCTCATCGGTTCCTGTACCACTTGGATGAGGAAGTTGTCATCAATGCATTCCAGGAACTTCTTCAATTGCTGGGTCCCTGCTGTGTTGTCCTGACAGCAGATACTGCAGTGGTTGAAGTCCCCTATGAGGACCATAGCTTGCGAACGTGAAGTTGTTTCTATTTGTTTATAGAGGGCCTCATCCACTTGGTCTTCCTGGTCAGGCGGCCTGTAGCAGACTCCCAGTACATCATCTCCTTCTCCTGCCTTCCCTTTAACTCTGAGCCATAAGCTCTCTGGCAGCTCCTCTTCCATCCGTTGATTCCAGCTGGTCTCTGACACAGAGGGCAACACTCCCTCCCCTTCTCCCCTGCCTGTCTTTCCTAAAGAGTTTATACCCATCTATTCCTATGCTGCAGTCATGAGAGCCATCCCACCACGTCTCAGTGATGCCAATAACATCATGACCCTATATGCACATGCACGTCTGTAACTCTTCTTGCTTGTTCCCCATGCTCCGTGCATTAGTATACAGGCATTTAAGTTGGGCCCCCATTGTGGCTGGATTACCAGTTGGTGCTCTCTTCCTGGCCTATGATCCTACTCTATCTGAGGGCATCCATTACTGTCATTGGCCTCGAAGTGCGATGGATTTAGGATCCCCTCCCCTGGAATTTCTAGTTTAAAGCCCTCCTGACTAAGTTGGGAAGCTTGTTGCCAAATACACTCTTCCCCTTTATACCACACCATCACCTTTTTGTCTCAAAATGATATGGCTTTGCTATTCTTCTCCCTTTTTCTCCATTCTTTCTCTACAGAGCTAAGTCTTATCAGTTATCTTGCCTTAAACAGCTCACTTGTCTTCCGTTCCTGGTCACTTGCAGGGTCTATATAAATTTGGAGCTCCTCAATAAGCTATGACATAGCTTGAGCACCCTTTGCTGTATTACTCATCCTGCTGTTGAGGAGCTAGAAACTACTCTATTCTCTTTCCCCTATTCAGAGAAGGAGCTATAGAAACAAAACCTGAATTACTGCATTTATATATGAAAACTCATCCTTGTTTGCTTTAGCCTTCAAACCTGATCAGAATGTAGATCAATTCTGAAATGGCCCAATTTCTTCATTTAGCTGATGAACTTTCTCTTTGGATGAATTTCTGGTGGCTAACTGAGCTTTAGCCACCCATCTAGATAGCTTTATGAGAATGCAGCCTGCAGCTTTACTAGACCTCTGGTGATGAGAACAGGATATAGTTCCATATGCACATTTTGAAAGAGGGAATGAAAAATCTACTGTTACTCCTATAGATGCAGTGTAACCTCAGGTCCCTTTTAATCAGTCCCAGGAATCAACATAGAAATAAAACTCCCTTACCCTCCCACTCTTGTTTACCTATTTATAGAGGTTCACTTAAAGAGCATCAAGAAAGAAAAACACCAGCTCCATCTTTATTCTTAAATGACATTTTGGAGCTGTCAAAACCGTCAAGCTGACAGCTGTCTGATTTATGCTGCCAGAGATAGGAGCAGAGGCAGAGCATTCAATCTTTTGGACAATTTTAAGGACAAAGTTCTACAAGGAAAAAATATTTACCCTTGAGAGTGGTGCAGCACTGGAACGGGCAGACAGAGAGGATATGGAATCTCCTGTCTTTGAGGATACTTTTTTCATAGCCTTGAGTGCACCAGGAGGCTGTAATTGCTTCATACAGCCCCACCTGTGACCTGCAAACTGCACTCTCCACCCATTGCTCCAGGAGCTCCCTTGAAGCTCAGAGCTTCTGCGCCTTCAGTCCTGGCCTATGCTACAACACACATGTGCCTGTTCCCAGTCTGGTTCCCCAGGGCTCCTGCGCTGTTATTTGGATTTCTTGGTTCAAACTGGGACCTGTCTTCCCTTTCTGTGCTGAGCAGTGGGCTATTGATGGGACCTGTTAGTATCAGCATGGCTGCTCTTCTCACCCAGTTTGGGTGCTGGTGAGGACCTGGGACTGTGCCCTGGCTGAAGGCACTGCCCCTGCCCACGCTGTGGTCACCCTCAACTGCTGGCTTGCTTTCCATTGTGGAGCAGCCCTATTCTTGCCGCTGCCTGATGAGGTTAAGGATTTGACTGGGCATCCTGCTCTTGCTTTGGACTTAGCACTGCTCGGAGCAGGAGGCTGAACTTGATGAACTCCCCAGGTCCCTTCTAATGTAAATCTTTCTGTGGCTCTGACTCACTGCTCAGGGAGTTTAAGAATCAGAGAGCACAAGGAAGCACAGGAGAAGGCATGATGAGCTCTTTAGTAATATAATTGACAGTCTAAATTTCCTCCCTGTATGAGCTATTAAATGATTGTTCTTCTTGTACACGCAATACCATGATGCATGAACATTGGAGAACATTGCTGCAATGAAATAAATGAAACACCCAAGGAAGAAACAAGGTATTTCTACAATGGGCAAGATAAGGCTGAGTCTGAGAAACCTGCCATGGGGTGACAACAGCAGCAACAGGGAGCTGGAATCCTATGGCTCCTGCAATTTAATTTCAGAATCATAAAGCTTTTGGAGGATCTGTTTTTCTTATTCTGGTTCCACAATGTATTCAGAGCATGACCCTGTATTTGGGGGAGGTCGTTGGTGAGACGTCTGTCCCTGAACTCCTGTTAGCTAGGTAGCCCTAGAGGGCTCAATCGCATGGAAAGGACACACAGCTGATGACAGAAGCCAGGGGTTTTCAAAACCCTGCATGGGTCACTTAGCACAGTCTGGAGTTTTGATGCCCCTTAAAAAGCTCTCCCAAGCACAGATCTGAATGTAAGCAGGATGAGGATGAGGCACATCGTGCAGCCATTCTCCACCCACCGTTAGGTAGCTGGGAATGTGCAAATGCTCTATCAGAAAATGAAGGAACATGGTCTTTGAAACACCTCCCATACCCCAAAATGTCCAGGATACTGCAGCCAGGATACTGAGACACCACCTGATGCAACTATTTGTAAAGAGTCTGCAGCAGTTCAGATTATGGACTTGAGATTGCTTTTCAGACTTTGATTGAGAAACATGTCTGTGCCATTGGGAGAGAGGTGGAAGAGGTTTCCAAGCAGACACTGTCACTGCAGATGCTGCTGGATCCAACACCAGCTCACACACCTTTACCAGCAGTCTGTTTGCTCCTCCATTCCCAGGTAGGCTGCTGGGCACTGGGGAAGGGATTAACCTCCAGAGTAAAAGACTTCCATTTAGGTCTCTCCATGTGTCTCAGCTCCTGTGAAACACAGACTTTGTCAATTAAGGTAGTGGAGTCCCAAGAGTGCCTCAGCTCACTGAAAAAGATACCTGTTGGGTGGTGCAGTTACTAGGCTCCTTGACTGTATTAACTAGATCCTCACTGACTGTACTGCAAGCTTAGACCCTCAGTACACAGGGGCCCACACACTTCTGTCTGAATACAAAGCAGTTTCCCACCCCAAGTGGCCTAAGAACTTTTTTCCTAGAAGCAGGCTCTACTCTACTCACTTTTTGTGGTGTGAGGCCCTGCATATTGACCCCTTCCCTTTCCTCTCACTCTCCAGCAACTCATTCACCCTTCTTCTGTGGAAGAGCAACACGACAACAAGGCTTACACACCTGTCTGCCTCACAGGATTTTGAAGGCTTCAGATGCTATGTGAGCAGCCAAAACATAAAGAAGTGTTGCTTTCTCTTACCTCCTGGGGACCAGTGGGCAGTCCAGTTGTGTGCTAGGAACATCTGTTACACATTAGTTCAAGTCTTGTATTCCATTTCAAGACTAAATCATACTCCCTAAGTACCAGGGATCAGTGGAATTTCACTTCCACTCCTCAAGTAGCTGTGGTCAGGACTCAGGGATGCAGTATCTATCCCCTCAGCATCTTCCTACCTTCTCTTTCTCCACCAACACAGCAGTGGAAATGGGAAGAGGATGGAGCAAGAGGACAGGAGGAGATGTCAAAGATAGGATCCTTTCTATGGAAATTAAACAACAAACACAACTGGTGTTAAAGATGGATTACAAGGCTTAGACCTTCAAGTCTTGCCCGCCCTGCAGGAAAAAAAGCTTTACAAACCAGAAGAGAGTTCAGATGACTGCATAAAAGGCCCAGGATTCAGAAATCTCCTCTGAATTATGAAGAGGGATCCAGACCAACAGATGAAGAATTGACATGCAAGAGAAAATCCTCAGCTGAGCTAATGGTACACAAGACAAGGAAGACAAAGTTACCTGGAAAATGGCAGAAATTTTCAGCCTTCTATACTGGGTTACAGCATATCATTTGAATAGCTTCCACAGTCAGGAATCATCCAGAGATCTGGCCGGTTGGGCTCTTGGGTAAAATCTCCACCACCACCACCAAAACCAAGTTATTTTTGCTACCCTATTAATAATGCTACCTAAATGGAACATTTAACATCCCTGTTCCTGCAGTTTCCCTGTTCCTGCCCTAATGAGAAAACCATACACCACCTAACAAACTAAAATCAAATTAAACATGTTCCACATAATTCCACTCTTCTAATAAATAACAACAAACAGATTCCTGTGGAGGCTGGTAGCTGTCACTTTTTTTTTTTTTTTCCCCACCTCAGCATTTTTCCCTGGGACTGCCTGTCTTTGCAGAATAGGAACAGCTGAGGAGGTGATGAGAGAGCCAATGTGGGCTGCTGTGCAGAACACCAGATTGGGAACCCACAGGAGTCACTGGTCTGTCTTATGACAGTCATTTCAACCTTGAGAAGATATGGAGAAGCAGACAAAACCACCTCAGAACTGTTCAGGGTGGGATTTTATTGTGCCCGTGAATGGAGAAGTTCCAGAAGGCCAGCTACACTAAAATACATCTCTCCCTGAAATCTCTGCACTACAGAAGGATTTTTCTGCACTTCCAGAGCTCAAAATCTCCAAGTCTCCTTCAACCTGCGCTGGCAAGAACTCCACAGGGGAGTCAGTGCAATCACCAGCAGCTTTGGCTGTTCCCCTTCTGACTCAATGCCAATTGCTTCTGCAGGCTATGTGGTCTACCTTCTTCTCCCAGTTCCTAGAACAGAAGTTGAAACACATTTTCCTTTCCCAGAGGGCTTCCTGCCTCTGGATTTCTATGCCAACCTTTAAACAGACATGAGCCTAGGGCAGATCTTGTGCAGAAAATGGTAAAGGATGCAAATTGTGCTCTGTTACATCATGGTAAATCGAGAATAGCTCTGCTGCAAGAAAGAATTTATGGTCATGTCATAAAGAGCAAGATTTGTCCGTAACCCGGTCTGTGTGCAAGCACAGCAAAGTTACCCTGTGTCCCTCTGAACTAGCTTCTGTGGTAACTCCTCAGGAGAAAAAGATGGGTATGTTTGGCTGTATGCGTGCCTGACCTACCCTCTTCAGAATATGAATTAAGGTCTTTTCCCAAGCAAGCTAGCATCCATCTAGTCTTAAATCCTCGGCAGTTTCCTTTGGGATGCATCCTTTTTCCCTCTTCCCTCCAAAAAATAGCAGGAAGCTGTTCTGTCATTTGTGCCTGCCTGTAGCAAATTAGCATGTGAAAACTCAGTGAGAGCCCCTGTGATGAAATGGGAAGATGATTATTTTAGATCACTTTCTAAGTTGTTTAACTTACCCACTCTCTTACCCTGGTACTCACATGTACCAAGATGCATGTGCCCAAGTGGCCTAGCCAGGATTGCTGAGTTTGTGACATGAAGGAGGAGGTAGGTCCCCTGTTAAGTCTTCATTACGTATTTAGATTTCCTTTTGACTGGTGATAACAAAATGGGTTTAACAGGTCTTTTCTATCCTTTAGGAGTCAGCAGTTGTAATGATGTGATACTTTTGCTTCAGAAGCTTACTTGCTTCAACGTCCAAGACTCTAAGGCAAGGCTGCTCTCTGTTGTCTTGTTTATTCAGTTTGGGTATCTGTGTGGCTATAGATCTGCCTCTCTGTTGGATAACAGGAAGAGAAATGACAAATGCAGTGTGCTATAACCATTTTTGTCATCCTTTTGTTACTAGAGCACAGGTCTTCTGCTGATTAATCATTTACATTGTGGCACTACCCAATCTAGTCTTGATGCCAACAACACAACCCTCAGTGTTATCAGTTTTACAGCTATCAGTTGGGTCCTTGGATATCAAAACAGGACATCCCTACAACCCTTGCTCTATTATTTTTTTTCTGCTGCTTTCATACTGTGATTTGTAATTAATTCATAATAGTCCTAGTATTTGTGTTACAAATCTCTGCATCCTGGCCAACAAACCATTTAGCCTGAAGATGGTTTGATGGGGGTCCATCATCATAGTTTAGCTAACAGAATTTTATGCAGGTTATCCAGAGCCTACAATACTTGCCCTGCCACAATGGTCAGATTTGTCACCTGGAAATCTTCCTTCTCCTCCATTCCACCACCAGCATTGGTCTTCAGCATGGGCAAGGTGAACAGTGTTAGTTTGTCCTTCTGTGTTTGAATGTGGGATTGCTCTTTCCAGGCCTTAAAATAGGGAAA
>NW_010118035.1:41266-65934 GCF_000699245.1 Pterocles gutturalis
GAGATTTGAAAATGGAACTTACGACCCTAGGTCATCATGCATTTTTGAAAGATGTGCTCTGTATCCATATCGTGTTACTGCTCCGCCGCGTGGCTTTTCCTAGACTATCTGAAAGTAGATCCGTATTGCTATGTTCCAAAGGGGGGTTATTTTAATATTGTACTAAAATACTCACAATGAAAACTTGTTACTTTAATTAGACAGTAAGCACTGTCATGCTGGGTCTTAAGATTTTGAGTAAGCAGAGGTTGATTGCTGAAGTAAATTTTTGCCATTTTGGAGTTCACAGGATTTATTTTACTGCAAATGCTGTTGGTGTTTCCCTTGATGCCTTCAAAATTTCACTGAACACATGAAGCCAGGACAAGAAGTGATTTGAAAATCAAAAGGTTACTGCATGTTTTCTGGAAATAGTGACTTCATGGGCCAAGAGGACAAGTTTAACCAGAATGAGATATCTTTTAGAGGAGAAAAGGCTTACCCAATTGAATCAGAAGCTCCAGAATTTACATGGCAGTTCATCTTCAGACCATGTTGCTAATACACAGAAACTCATCAACCTGCTGGCCACAGATTGGACTACACAATGGTTCAAGGTTTTGCACTATCGTCTAGTATTCATTCTAGGATCAAGAGTACTGGGATGCAACAGGGTGCACCCCACAAAGTGCTCCCTTGACTTGGGTCATCAGAACAGCTTGTCGGGAATCTGCAGGGGCAGATGTGCCAGCACAAATTAGAGAAGCTCTTTTAGCCCATGCCTTGGATTTTCAATTAAAAACCTGACAGAGGAAACACAAAGATGCAAAAAGTGATCAAAAGCCAATGACGGAAAGCCAGCTCTGCACCCTCCACCCTCAACCCATTAAACCACCAAATGCTGTTTTGCTGCTGATTGGTAAGCTGTAATCTGATTCCCCTCCTAGGACACTGCTCATGAGCAAACTGCAAAATTACACCTGAAATGTTCTCTACGGGGAAAAATATAAATTTTAAAGAAAATATTACAATACGTATTTTAGAGACAGTGATAGCTCTCAGATTAGGCAATGTTTCTAGGAGTCACATGCATTGGGAATGGGCAGGTCTTTGGACTGTATCATAAGACAACCTAGGAAATCAATGCTTCATCCCTGTAACAGTGACTCTGGTCTTTGTTTCCCACTGATGCTGGCATCTCATAAAGACTGCAGCTTTGCGGAGGGGGTGTAAAATGCTAGTAATATTTCTTGATAAAAATTATATATGCACTTTGCATAGCTGAAAAATCATGAGACGAAGTAGAAGGCAGGAGAGAAAAGGGTCTGAAGATTTTCCTTGCAAGCAAGAGGCAGAAGATATTCTGCGTGATGCTTCAACAAAGGCACAGAGGCTTTGAAACACCACCTGGCACAAGCCAGGATCTAGTCCTGTGGTTTCAAATCTTTCTATAGCTGAGCCTCTCTCAAGAGAATAATCAGTATTTCATATGTCACTGAATCTAACCGCTCACCTGCGTCAGGGCTGCCATCACCTCCCCTTCACGGAGCTCCTGCTTGAGTGTCTGCAATATCCAAGGCCTCATATTACACCCCCATCAACGTGAAACTGTGTGTCATGCTGGGTGTGCTCAGTTCAATTACACTTCCAGGTACTCTCCTTATTAGCATGCAGGCATCTCAAATGACGTAGACAACATAAGTTTTGTGCTGTGAAAAGGTGACAGACATATTGGCAAAAATATTTGCATAAATGTCAGACATCTTCCGCCCACTAATGTGTTAATAAGTCCCATGAAACTAATTAAGATAAAACTCTAATCTGTCCAGATCCAAAGAATCTGAAACAGCATCAGTGCAAAATGAGGGGAAACAAGTAAGACAGTCTGAGCAAATGAAAGGAGAGGAAAACTAAGATGCTCACACATTATTACAAAAAAAAAAAAAGAGAGTATTTGGGCTTGAGGAAAAGAGACAGTGAAACAGTAGGGAGGTGTGGCCCTCTTCTTTAACGCATCACCTAAGCCCTTGTCTTGCAAACACAAATACAATTGCACCCCTGCAAGAGACACACACCCTCCACAAATAAATGTGATCATTTGGAAGTCACCTCAGCGAAAAACATGAACATGTCAATGTCCCCAGCTTCTTGTAACTGCAAGATCGATGCTCTAGCCTACATGCCCAGCTCAGCAGAATTGCCGCTGCAAGCAGCAGAAATGTGCTTGCATAAAAAGAGTAGGAAGAAGCCCCGAGGCTTCCTCTCCCTTTAACATGACTTACCTCTCTGTTAAGCAGCCCGGAGCACTCCTTTTAGAGGTACAGACAAGTTGATAGTACATGGGCCGCTATAGTAAGAGGTGCCTTGGATTTGCTGGGTATGTATAAAAAGAGCAATGGCCACTTCAAGACATTTCTCCCCAAATACTGAGCTGCCTTGACATACACTCAGTGATTGTGACACCAAGGAAGTAACTGCGAAGGTTTCATTGCTTGTTGATGAGGTCCATAACTGTTTTTACACCTTCTTCTCTAAATAAGGAAGCCGCCTGTGAGGCCTCTGGCTGTCCAACCAATTTTGACTCCTTTGCTTTCAACAGCCAATGAAACCCCACTCCTGCCTCCAGTCTTGGGTGACAGCATTCATCAAACCTCAGCCAGGCTCGGAGGACAGCAGGTTAGTGTTACAGCCGTGGCAGGCTTACCTTTGGCAAGCTGTTGATGTCAGAGTGATGATATGGGGAGGGACAGCCTCTGCACTATAAAGATGGGTCAATCAAATATAACCAAGGCTGCCCACCGGAGAGCAGGATCTACAAAACATGGTCCCCATCAGTCTGAGTCTTGCTGTTCTGTCTCTGCTTCCAACCCAACTGCTGTCGGGCTTTAGTTTCATGTCAGCAACCTCTATTTGCTTTCCAAAAATAAGCCTCTGCCACCATGCTGAAGGGAGAAAAATAAGAAGGGCGGTATTTTTAGGGCCATTAATTCTGACCACGTGCCCGGGAGGTGAACCGGATGGCCACTGCACAAAGACTTCTCATCACTATGTCCTGCGAAGCCAGCATTCACCGGACGTTGCCTGCTTTCGTTCTCCTGAGTTTTCTAGCTGGGATTGCTTCAACACACCCAGTTGTAAGCAGAAATAATGGCACATTGCTGGAAAGAGGATGGCAGTCTCTGTTGTCCAGGTCCATTTCTGGGATGTCAGGGGAGAAGTCAGATGTGAACTGGGAAAGTGACTATTTGCTAGGAATCAAGAGGCAGCGGAGGCTTTACTGCAACGTGGGCATCGGGTTTCACCTTCAAATCCTCCCAGACGGAAGGATAAGCGGAGTTCACAATGAAAACCAATACAGTGAGTTGCATCCAGAAATGAAATAGATGTCACTTAATTGCTGTGAACTCTAGTAATTACCCTTCATAGAATGCAAATGTTATTACTTGATATTATTAATCTGTGCTACATCTGTTGCCTTTTAAAAGTCTCTGGGATCAATAAACATTAGAACTCTCCAGGCTGAAACATGTCACAAATGTTTAGACAAATTTAGATACAACTTATTTTTACTCTGCTTTACTGCACTGATGAGAAAAGACAAACCAGGTTGAAAACTGTCTCTCTGCTGCATTTGCTCACTCCTCACCTTCTCATTTGCCTTTTGAATTTGGGAGGTTGTTGCAAAGCTCAGAGTGCCAAAGCATGGTTTTTGAATCCTAGCTGACTAGTACTTTTGGGGCACTCGGTCATGGAAGGGGCTTGCTGTTGCTGGTTTGCTTGTTCTTATGGGTGCTGTTACCGTAAGATTGAAGAAAATCATTAGCCCTATGGATTTGAATTTCCTGTAGAGGGCAGTTGCTAAAATCTTTTGCAGCTACGATATCACGGGGGACTTAAAAATGCAAGCCACAATTCTCAGAGCTCAATAACAAACACTCTGTAATTACAGCATATCAGATATAAAAAAATTTACTTATTAGAAAGCCCAGGAGTTTGACAGATCAAAAGGGCTTGATAGAGCAAAAGGATTAAAGAGCATGTGACTGTGATTCCAGAATAATTATTTTTAAATCTTATGGTATGTAGGAAAAAACCAAGATCTTCTCTATGTATTTTTATTTTGTTGGATTAGGGAGATAATTCTAATAAAGAAAATATTACAAGTTCATTAGGATTTTAAAATAAATAAATTTTATCTGAATTGCCTTTGATTAGCTCTAAATTCTGTGATAACGCTTCTATTGAACTTCTTAATTTTTAGGTCTCTTTGAAATATCCACTGTAGAGAGAGGTGTTGTTAGCCTATTTGGTGTGAAAAGTGCTCTCTTCATCGCAATGAACAACAAGGGGAAGTTATATGGAACGGTGAGTACAAACGAAAATAGTTTTTCAAGGCTTAAAAAAAGTCTGCAAAGATTTTGTTTTGGTTTGGTTTGGGTTTTTTTTTCTCCTCATGGAAATTTCTGATTATAAGCTGACAAAATAGCCTTTCAGTTACAGGCAGCCTGCCCAGCCTGATGTCATTGGTGTTATTAAGTACAACAAGCAGTGTAGCTGTTTGAGGTCTGTTATTTTAAAAGCTTTCCAATAAGATTGTACAGGGAGAACCCTGGGAAAATGAATGTATTCTGCAAACACTAAGGATTAGTTAGATGGCTGCTTCTAAAGGCTCAGCATTGCAAACATGTTCTAGTAAGACTGAACTCTGTTGATTCCCTTTCGCATACGCAAAAGCCCCTAGGAGGTAAAGTGTGTGTGTATGTCCATGAGTGTGTGTGTGTATGTGATTGCATGTGTATGTGTGTGCATACAGGTGTGTGTAGGAGAGGTACAATTAGAGCTATCTATACTAACTACCATTAGTAAAATCATGACCAATGCCTCCCCCTACCAAAAACAACCACTCCATGAAGAATAAATAGGAAGTCTACCCTGTAAAGTCAACATATGCGCCTGGGGCTATTTTAAGGACCAGTTTTGTGAGATCAGTCCCAGAGGGTGGGAAAACAATAATAGCTATTAAGAATGGTATGCAAGTCATACTGAAACACTATCACCATCATCCATATCTAGAAAGTGCTAGCTATGCCATCTAAATACAATTTTATTTCTGAGGCCTGAGCAAGACATCTCCAATCTGAGCATCCATCAGAAAAATATCACTAATTATATAAAAAAAGAAAAAATTTAGTCCTAGCTGAGGTCTTCTTTGAATGCCTTATTCAAGCAAACAGTTGTCCCTGGGCATTGCTGTTCATAAGAGAACTGAAGGTTTTGACAGCCATCGTATCATTTTTTTATAAATTATAGGATCTTGTGCAGAGGAGAGTTGTGAAATAAAGCTACATCATTTGGGTTAATGGCCATGATACTGACAGAAATTATTGCTTGCAAATAGAATTAAGAAATCCATGATTTATGATGAATTAACTTGATCTGTCACAGGAAGTAGATGGCCTGTTATCTGGACAGGTGGCATGTGAGTTCATCTGACACCAAGTTAGCACCGAGGAGGGAGATTTATTGTTGGATGCAGTCACCCTGGTACCACCTGTTGCACACTGCAACAAGTTCTTCTGTAAAAATGCTAGTAAGAAAAATTGCTTGAGTCTTTGTGAAATACTTACTGTACCTACCTTGTTCTTTCCACCCTTCCTTTCCTATTCTTTAGGCTGTTTTCCAAGATGAGTGCAAATTCAAAGAAACCTTGCTGCCCAATAACTACAATGCATATGAATCAAATGCTTACCCTCGTGCTTACATAGCACTCAGCAAACATGGGAGAGTGAAGAGAGGAAACAAGGTTTCTCCTGCTATGACAGTGACCCACTTTTTACCGAGAATATGAACATGAGCAAAGCAGAAGATTAAATGCCAGGAAAAACTCTTTCATTTTGCACATGGGAATAATCTCCCAAGGTAAAGTGTTTCTACTGTTCACTGAAAAAAAGATCTATATATGTATGTGTATATTTGGGTAAAAGTATTTGTACTAGAGTCATCACATAGCATACGTAATACTATGCTGCTTCTCTTCTACTCTGTACAAAATTTACATGGCTGTGTGCCTCCTTTGGTGCTGAGCAGAGAAAAACAGAAGTTGGAGTGCAAAGGAAAAAAATATTTGGAAGACATAGAACGGCTGTGGAAAATAATCTAATCAATTATAGGTTATTTATTAATTAATATGAATTACCTCAGATAATAACCTTTCATAGTGAGCTGTTTACATATCATGGGCCAAATCATCAGATTACTTTGCTTCACCAGAGCTTCAAGCAGTTCACTCCATCTGAATATCTGCCTGTACCTCCCCTTCTACACACACACATTTGTGTCCTGTCTTGTAAAGTCCTCAATTTGTTTTGTTCATTAGGGTGCCAATTCCTCAACTGTTTTTACACAAACTGTCTACCCCCAGAACCCCTCTGTCTCTGAAGGGATTCTCCAGGGTCTCCTCACCTTAACTTGTTGGTAAAATGAAGGTCTACAATTAATTTCCCTTAGGAAGGGACACAGGATAAATCACAGATGAGTCCCAAATGCAAACTATATCTGGAGCTGAGGATTGTGAATGCCACCCCCTTGGTATTTTGTGAACTTAGTTTAGGCCCACCTCAAATATAGATGTGTACATCTTAAGTATAAATACATGTGTGTGTATACAAACATGGGATGTGTGTGTATCTATGTAATTATGTACTTTTAATGAATCAATCATCCCAGTCTCTAGATGCCCAGATGCCTTTTTATGTGTACACATGTAAAAGAACATAAATATTTAAAGACATTGTATTTAATTTAGGCTGAATGTTGTTAATGTCTAAGAACTAGAACTGGTCTGAAGGATGCATTTTATGAAATGTATGAAATACAAAAAAGCTTCCAGCAAAGGGTTACATTAGAAAACTTCTCTGTTTTGAATTCTCTTCTATTTACTGCTGTAAGTATATTTGGTTCTTCTCTATTATACCTCACTGAGGTGTGAAGGACAGAGTAAAAAGGAGGTTATACAAGCATGCCTTCCCGAGAGGAATCCGTGCCATAATTCCAGTTTCTGTCACTTGAAAAGAATCAGTTTCAAGGACAACACAGCAAGCGGTATGAAATACTCTTCAAAGCTCTCCTAGAAGCCATGCAAATGGCTCATAACCTTGCCTTACTATTTTGACAACCTTTTTCCAGATCACCAATGAAGCTACGTTCTCTGTGCCTTTGAAAGAGTATTTTAAGAGGCCCTAAGTCAATAGTCACTATAAATGTCAGTTACCAGAAGCCTTGGGATTCCTGCATTGATGGCGTGCTCCTAAATTTGAAACTAGATTCAACGCAATGTCAGAGCATGGGCATTTTCAGCATAGATGGACCATGTTGCTGCAGAAGTGAACATCTGAGTGCAAGATAATCTCCCACATCCAGCCAAAACATGGCTATGTCCAGCCTTGACATGCCATTCTATTTGCAGGAGGTGTCTATTCATGATGAATTTGAGCCTTCTGACATACATGAAAAACAGTCAGGGCCAGATCCTCAGTTGGAGTAAACCAGCCTAGTAAGACTACCAGTTTATAGCTGCAGAAGATTTGGCCCAAAGGGCACACCTATAAGGATGTATCTACAGCCACGCTTTCTGAAAAATTGTCAAGACAATTGTTTCATGAACAAGATATAGTTTTCCAGCTACTGTTGTGTGACTTATACTTGACTGTGTTTTGCTCAAATGCAAGTGATGATCACAGTGTAAATGAAGAGAAAAAAGAACAAAATATTGCTTACACTACATGAATGGGATGCTTTGGATCTGGCGAAGGAAAGGAGTTACTCTTCATTTTCTGGTCTTGCAGTATGTAGAGAGAAGCCAAGTTTGCACACTTTGTTCATCCACAATGTGTGCAGCAGTTTCGTCAGGAAAAATGTGTATTTTAAGAGAAAAAGCAGGATGTTTTGAGTGGGGAGAGTGGGTCAGAGAAAAGTCTGGAGGATATCAGACAGTTACGTTAACCTAGAGTCCCTAGAGGTGTAGAAAGGCGGACTACAACTGTGCTGAAATACGCTAGCTGGCAACCTATATCCTTGTGTTATATTCCTAATTGTCTTTGAAATGAAATTTGAAGAAGGATGAAAGGGTATATGGACATAGAAGAAATCATAGTTTGAGTGCTGATACACAAGTTTTTTTCTGAGTACAGCTTACACCAGTGTCCTTAGGATAGGATGAAGTCTGTTCCCTCTTAAACCCGTACTGTCAAGAGTAATTTATTGTTGCCAGAACTGATACATAATGGGATAGCTGGCATAACAAAAGTGAGAATCGGACTCACTGACTCCATTTAGCACATAATGGTCAATAGTGAGAACAAACTGTAGACTGGGTAACAAGAAGTCTGTTCGGATGCAGCCTACTGGGCTGAGCTTGTTCTTAAGAACTGCAGACCCCTGCAGAAGCAGTTTTGGTGGGCATTTGAAAAGTCCCACCCGTCACTCTGCTGAGTTACTCTTTACACCACTGCTTTTTCCATGTTATATATCAACGTCAGCCAGGTCAACATTGAAGTCAACACTGAAATGAAAAAAAAGGTCTCCCAGTGCCAGGAATCCTGACTAATATGAGAGTGGGTCACATCACTGTCAGAAGTGACAATCAAAGGTGCCATTGTCAAGAGTGATAATATTGGCAGGAAACCCCTCCAGCACAAATAGTGCAGTACTACAGCACTGTGGACTTTCAGACTAGTTGGAAATGGTACATTAACACAGGTACTTCTTAAGTGAATACATGTCTACATTCAAGAGGGGAGTTAAGACATGTTTTTACACATTGCTGCAGATGTGCAAGCAGTCTAGGAGCAGCTCATGGTTGCAGAATGTGCTGTGACAGTGTTCAAGAAGTTACACAACTTGCCTGGGAAATGGCCTGATCCTGTTTGATCATTCATGCTTGATTAGCTGAATTCCACTTCCACAGACCATTATCACCTGCATGGGAAAAGAAGAATTTATCAAGACCACCACTCATTTTACACACCTCAGGATAAATTTGTTGAGCTGGCACAGAAGAAAAAAACAAACAAACCCAAACCATTTGTAAACTGAATGTATATGATACAGAGGCTATGGAGAGAATATGGGCATAGTCTGGCAAAATCTCAAGCAAAACTTTCTTTGAAAGAATAGTTCCATGGATATGTGACTATGCAAAGAAAAGTCATGAAAGTAATGGAGCTTCCGAAATCAGGGCCAGATTAGGAACTTACTACTGACAGTTCTTGCGGTGGTCCCTTTCAAAGCGTATCTCATCTCAGTGTTCATTAATGCAGAGTAATGAAATGGTCTACAAGATCTGAAAACATTGCTGTGAATGCCTCACGCCAGTCTGTCTTGCCCATATTTTGCACATGGGATTCTCCTGAGGAGCTGATACCTGTTTTTAAGGTTTCTTCTTCGATGGGCAAATCCCATAATAATTTAAGACCTAATCCACCTCTGTTAGAAAACAGTTTTAACAAGAACTAAATCATGCTCTCAAATAATCAAATTTTCCCCAGACATCGAGAGATGCAAACACACACACAGTGCAAAAGCAAAGTAATTTTTGTATACCTCACTAACTATTTCAATTCCAAGATTTTATTTTGCACAGGAAAATGGTGCCAAAGTTCTTACATTATTTTTTTTCACTAAAATATACCTCATATTATGACTCAATATGGACTCACAACTGAGACTGAAAACTTGCAAGAAACACAAAATTGTCCAATCAATTGTTTGTGAAATTGCTTCTATTTTTATATGTATGTGCTGCGCACAATAGTTTTAATGTATTCATAAAATAAACTTTTATACATTTTTGGTAGTGTTTTGTCTCCAAATCCCTCTTAACATTTGTTTTTTCCCTCCTTCAGAGTTGCTATATTAACACCTCCTCACCCCACTCCTGCCACACACAGTTTTTATTCACCTCTAGAACCAGAGGACATATACTTAAAATTGTGGTAGCCTTTTGTGTTCTTCAGACTTCTTGCCTGGGAAGTCATAAGAGTCATGCTTGTTGTAGAGAATCTAAGAGTTTCAGAGCAGAGAAGGAAAATAAAATTACAATATGATTAAAGATGAGCTGTTGTAGTCACCTGTCTAAATTCTGATGCCTTCTATCCAAGCAGGTTCTAGTGCTGCTCTCCTGTTGGTAATGTTCTTCAGTGTGTAACTGCCCATGCATACCTCTTGCCTTATTAAATAAGAAAAGCTTTTTTTTTTTTTAATTTATTTTAATGGCTTTTTCTTCTTGCTTGGAACTGACTTGGGAGGGCAGCTTCCTAGAGCCACCTCTGAAGGTTTTTGCCTCACTCATCCTCAAAGTTGAGTATTTTGGAATCCCTGATACATTTCAGTGATTTGGTAAGATTTGCTTTCCATCCGTCCCCTCCCAAGCTGTCACTTAATCAGTCCTCCTGTTATGTGATTGCAAACCTCTCCCAGTTTGGAGACCCAAACTAAAGTATTAGAAACTAATAGCTGGGAATCTACTGACTCATTACTACTGAATCATTCATGTGCACTTCTTAATCCATACCACCATGATATTGTAGATCAGACAAGTCTCCAAGGCTCTGATTGCTGGTGGCCCTTCTCAGGAGGATAAGAACACCAGCACCACCACACTGGCTAAATGGCTTTCCCTGCATTTGTTTTGGCAGCCTATGCTCCCCCATAATAACTCTCTTTGCTTACCAGTCATCATGAATTCTTGCATACTGTTGCTCTGTGTATGTACCATATTTCACCTGAGAGAGGACTATGCTTCACTGGCAGGTTAAGCAATGCTTCTGTCTGATAGAGAAGTGCTTTGTTTACAGATTTGAAGGACAGTCACTGTAGGTAGAAATGGGAACATGAAAAGATACACAGCCCACACGCAGTGACTGGAAACAACAGGACAAACCGACAACTGATATAAACCAGCCTAGCCCCAGCAAAACAGAAACAGAAATGATCTGGTAAGGAGTCATCTGCAGAGGCTAGGAAAAGGCTACACGTGCCCAGCTCACAAGACACCATTTCAGACACAGGCTAGTTTCTGCTCCCTGTATTGCAGTTTGCCCCTTGAAAGGTGTTGCTGGCCAGACACACCTAGGCGAATGCCCAGGTGCTCTGGGAGGCACGGACAGTTCCCACGCTCCCTTCTCACTGTGTGCTCTCAGTGCAGGGGATAAAAAGTCTTCAGGGAACTTTGGGGAGAAGAGATGGTGACTAAGCCCCACACTTCTATGAAGAGCAGTAAAAATTTTGTCTGTACTTTGATCAGTTTACATTATTTTCTGCTTCCTCTCAGGTAAGTTGAAACTTAATGGTGTACCTATGTGTACACCTGCACCACAGTAACCTTATCCTTCTCCTCACCACTTCGACTTGGGTTCCTGCCTCAGCAATTCTCTGCTTCTCACCCCAGGCTCTGTTCCCAAGACCATAAAGCTGTGGGATGTTTGTCAGGGAAGAAGAAGCTTTAATAGACAAGAGAAAATTGAATGGCTTTAAAAGGCCCCTCTCCTAGCTCCCTGCACTAATCCTGCTCCTCTTCTTTCTTCCACATCTTTTTCCCTGACCTGCCACTGAAAATATAACTGCTCCTCTGAGAAGTCCCTCCTGGTACCCAGAGTGGAGCAAGAGTATCCCAGCATGTCCCTTCTCTCCCCACTCCCCCAAGTCATTCTGCCCTCTGTGTCCCCTGGCCTGAAGCCATTGGCAGAGACCCATAATCTGTCTACTTACTCAGGCTCTGGCTTCTCTGATGACCCATCATCAATATGAGGCAGCAGGTGCTGTTTACATTAGCTCAGTGAGCCTGGGTTGTCAATAGCTCCTGATAGACAAGCCAGCCCTGAGCTTGCTAGAGGTTACAGTGTGAGCAGCACAGGTGAAAGCAGGCAGAATTACACCTTCCTGAAGCCAGAAAAAACTGCTCAGCAATGGTACCAAGATTAAAATAAATAAATAAATAAGTATATGTAAATATGTGTGAAAGAGAAGGAAACCCTTTCTGCTCAAAGAAAGCTAAGATTAAAATAGGTGTTTCCCTGGGAATATCCTGGTCATGGAATCAGAAATATTTACACTGGAAGGGATTGCTGGATGGCTTGCCTCTGACCTTTAGCTCAGTGCAGGACCAACTTCAAACCTAGGGGACGTTGCATCAGGAAGAATCCCCTCTATCCATCCCCTCCAACGACTCCTGGTGTTAGCCTCATAATTCATTAAACTCTAGGTGAAACTCTGAATAGCAACTCAAAAGATGTCAATCACAGACAGACGTCTCAAAGGGGTCACTACTGCAGCTTGTGCTTTGCTGGAAGGCTAAATGCTGATGGCATCTTTCTACTGTGTCTTGACACAAGCCATATCTGGCCTGTGCACCAAGCAGAAAATGGCTTTGCTCCTGGAACTCACTTCTACCAACACAAATGGCTGCAGAAGTCATCTGAAGGATTCGTCCCCTGAAGAAAACAAAACAAAACAAAACAAAAAAACCCCAAGGTTTTCTGACAGCTCAGGGATGCAAGGCTACTACAGTTGTAGGTACACAAGATTTGGGGGAGAACACAGGTAAAAGAATTGCATGGCTTCAGTGCAAGCTCAGACCCCTTTCCAGGAAAAGAGAAGCAGCAGTGCTATTCTGAAATCTCAATGTCACCTAACTCTTCCTAGAGACAGGCAGAAAGAGTCTGACCTCCTGAGGCTGATTACTGCACTTTATTATTGGCTGATATTATTATTGCCCTCTGGTGGCTATTTTGTTATTTAGCAGCTAGATATCAGGGACCAGGTGTGGGTTCTGTACTATGGGCCTGGGCATAAGAGGAAAGGGAGCCTACCACCTCATGGGTGTGACTGGATTTAGATTTGAGGTCCCTCTGTGTGTTAGTGTCTGTTGCACCCTTATGCAGGAAAGTCATAACTGGGGAGCAACAGAACACAGTGTTTGGGATTCGGGTATCTTCTTGATGAGCAACTCTTCATAACACTAGGCAGGTAAATTGATCATGGAGATGACTTTTTTTTTCACTCCCAATTTCCCAACCTGAAGATTTGCCAAGGTTTTTGCAAACATAAAGCCTGAGCCTACATATCAAAGTCAGTGGAACACAGCCTTAAAGGACATAAAATAACAAGGCTCATTGAATCCTGCTGCTGTTTCTCATGACACCTATGGCAGGCAATACTGTTTAGCAGCATGGAGTACCTTAAAGCAGGAAACCTTAAAGCCTTTTCCAAATTATACTGAAGACAGCAATTTTAAAGCGTGTTAAGAAATCCTTTTTTTTTTTCCCTCTTACCTCACTGAGCACTTTATTACAAATAGTGCTCTAGGACCATAAGTTATCACAAATGATAGAGTCTCGAGTTCATCAACTACAAGAGATGCTCTTTGCAGAAGCCCCTGGGAAGATGCTTATGCGCTGGCTGCCAGGGGGCAGCGTGCCACCTGAAGAAACAATAATGAGGGAAAAAAAAGAGAACAGAAGAAAACAAAACAGAGGAGGAGTCACTCACACTTAGAAACAAGCATATTGTTAAGAAATTTACTGAACAGAGGTTTACCCCACCAGCAAAATCTGAAGCATGATACAAATGCTATAACCACATCTCTATCAAATACCAAGCTAGCGCAGTTTTTGTAGAAGAGCAGCAGCTACTGTACTATAGATTCATTAAAAAAATGTGGCCAGATCTTTCCTCAAAGGAAAAAAATGGGCTTTCAATTCAGACAAAAAAAAACCCCAAAACAAAACAAACTTTTAGGTAAGTTGTTTAATTTCCTTAGGATGTGCAAACGGGTACACTGGAAAAGTGATAACTGAAAACATTTTGCTTTTCAGAAGTTTTCACCCATGTCTTTTAGATCATGAAAGTTTATGACAGAAAACATCAAGTTCTATTTAATAGGTCTTATTTTCTGGGTTGTAGGAAAAGAAAAAAAATCTATTTAGTTTAAAAGGTAGATATGTGAGACATCTTCGTGTTAATACATCTTTCTTTCTTTTAAAGGTGAATCTACTGGGAAGCAACAGGCTGACACAGTCTGAGACCAAAGAGTCAGCATGTACTCTCTCACCAGATGTTTATGCCTCTATAAGGAAGGTAGTAAGCAGGTTCAGGCTTGCATAGTGTATTTAATCTAAGCCTCCAGCTCAGTCTCTGTGAGCTTCTGAGCAGGGTCCCAACACTGATCCTAGGAGTGGGAGAAGGTGTTGGGATGAAATGTTGAAATTTCCTGTGCACCTAACAGCCTCCTGGTCCTTTTCTCCTTCCTGAAACTTTGTGTTGTACAGAAGAGACTGCAGCATGGACATCACAGGGTCCCAGTAGCTCTGGAGAGCCTGCCTTTTAGAGCTCATGATGAGAAACCAAAGTAAAGGTGTGAGCTGGGCCCAGTTTGTACACCAGCTCAACTCAGCCTGGCAGAAGGCCATGCCAACAACCCCCACCAAGGGTTCCCCCAGGGCCCGGCCTTGTGTAAGCCAGCCTGGACTGAGACAGAGCCAGTCGAGGACATCAGAGCTTCTTGGTAGCACAGGCACGGAAAGCAGTAACAAAGCAGGGTACCCTCAACCACTGTTACTTTTTGGAAAGAAAAAAAGGAAACAACACAGAAAAACATCTAGGGAGACTGGACTGGAGAACGCAGAGGGAAGAAAAGATAAAGGGAAAAAGGGGAAGACAGGCAAGATAAAATCAACACCTAACAAAACCAGAAATGAAACAGAAATGAAGGCACCAGACAGATTTTTTTCCTTCTAGTTCCTATGCCCATGAAAAAAAGAATCATCTGTCTGCAACACAAATGCACTGCAGAGCGGGCACTATCCAAATAGCGGCCACGGCACCGTGGCCCTCCTTGTTGAGCCATGGGCCTGCCTGAGCACCTCACAGCCTGGGGAAGGCCGGACAGGCCAGGCCCCTGCCAGCCACAGCTGGAGAGCTGCCAGCCACAGGCTGGCCCCTCACACTGCTCCCCACACCGCAAGGTGAGGGCCGTGGAGATACTCTCTGGCCAGGCAGGGCCTCAGCCCTAGAAAGCCCTCCCAATGGACCCTACTTCCCCTGAGCTCCAGCATCCTCACAGCACCGAGCCCTGAAGCTTGTCCTTAACTGGCCCTAGTGGCCCTGACCAGCCTCACCTGGAGCCTCCTAGGTTGAGAGACATTGCCATAACTCTGGAGATGAACCATATGTTTGTCTGGAAATTGGCCATATTAGGGAGAGGTTAGCATGAATTTTCACAATTCTGTACAATTTTTCTGATGCTGCAATTGGAGAGAAAGACGCCTCTGGGAAAAGGTTCACACTGGGGGTCTGTAATTGGAAAGGCAGCACAGGGAACAGTTTACAGGGTCCTGAACTAGCATTTGGGGGTCATTTCTGAGGCTCAGTTCTCAGCTCTGCCACAGGCTTCCTATGTGACTGCGGACAACACACTGTGTCTCTGCACTGTGCCTCGTATGCAGGGAATGTTGCAAAACCAACAGCGTAGAAAACCAAGTTAGCCATACGCACTGGATTGGGACATCTCTGATAAATGGAGAGTGGACAAATACCTCAGCAGTGTATTTTTCACATCCTAATAATATCACCTCCATCTTCTGTACATTGCCTTTCATGTAGTGAAACTGCAGACAGATTTGCCCCCTTATCTTCTCCAGGGTGAACAAACCCTGCTCCACCAGCCTCTCCTTGTATATCATGTGCTGCAGTCCGCACACATCTTAGTGGCCCTTGGATGGACTGCCTCCAGCTTGTTAACATCTCTCTTGCAATGTGGAGCTCAAAACTAGACACAGTGTCAGATGTAGTCTCACAAAAGGGAAATAAACGCTTCCTTTGATCTGTTGGCTATGCTTTTGCTAGTGCAACCCAATATGCCATTGTTTTTTTTAACGATTGCATTGATAGTCTTTCTTACACTAAGGAGTCTCAGAGGGTAAGGAGTAGCAAAGGCAGAGAGTCTATAAAGCGGGGATTCCCCCTCCAGCCTCTCAAGGGAACTGCCAGACATTCATTTAAGACAGTTTTGTGTAAGAGCATGACAATGGGATGAGGTTGTTGTCTGGATTTCATGAAGAGATTTGCAAACAAATTAAACTGTTGTGAAACAATCCAGTCCCTACGGAGCTTAGCAATGCTCAATTCCATTCCCACTGTTGCTAAGGAAAGCAGACAATATTCAGCATCTTTGACAGACATTTGCGGGCCATGATCTGAAGGTGTCTCAGTGACTGCAGAGTGCTGGTCAATATTGGCCATGTAACTTAAGATACAGTCATAAAAGGAAATATGCAGCCCCAAATCTCTTTTACATTCTCCATTTTTTTAGCTTTACTTTTGGCATTTACTGAAGCTACCCTCTCTGTATCAGTTTAAGCAATGGAGGACAGAATTAGGTCCCAGGTATTTGACTACAGATGACTTTGTTCCTTGGAAAAATGACCCAACTGCAAGCTCTTATGCCTCAAGTTTGGAATCACAAATGACTTAGCAAAAGCCAAGAGGACTTTAGTTTTCCTTGTCAGAACACAAAAGTGAAGGAGGAAGTTAAGAATCTCTCCCAGCTGCTGAGTAACAGAGGGGGAGACTGAGGCTAAGACAGTGTGGGAATCTCTAGGTTTAATATATATAATGCAAACTGGAATTACAGTTAACTGCAGTGACTACTCTTGGCTGATGAAATAGATGTCACTGGAAAAAATCCTAAAAACAAACAACCAAGCATGCACCCACAAGCAGAGATTTCTTTTTTCTCTCCAGCCAAGCTCTGTATCCAGCTCAACCCCAAAGCATGTTTATTTTGGAAGCCATAGTCTACGGAAAAGTGTTTGGCCAAAATCCAAGAGGCCAATAAGTCCAGATGAGCTGAACATGCTGTGTCCTTGGATCATGAGATATGAGCATATTATTCAATCCTGGATTGCATGCATTCATATTATTGTTGGTTATTTTTTGTTACAGGGTGTGGACCAAAATGCTTTGATTGAGACTAAATTTCTGTCCCCTAAATTAACTGTTTACAGTTCACAGTTTTATTGTGTGCTTTTTATTTCACGCACCAGAGCTCATGGCACTAGAATAGCTCCTCCAAGGACAACGTGACCATACCAACTTACGTCAAATGAAAAATCATTAGTGATAATTTATAAACTACAGAGTTGTTTGCAATTATATTTCTTTCAGGGCTGTCTGGAGAAGAACATCTATTTATTTGTTAAATATTTGTTATGAGAACTGATCCATCCTGAGTCATTCCAGGTGATCAGAGCCTTTTTTTCTCCTTGGGGTTACTCTGTCTGTGATCTTGGCCCACTGCACCAACACAAATCTTCCAGTTTATTGAAGAGGCAATAGATCTGCTGCTAAAACATAAGGGAGGTAGTTATGATAACTAGCATAGCTGTCATTCAGTGAGATCATAATCTTTTCAATAGCACTTTAACTACCTCAGTTATCCAGTGAGGGACAAGCTAGCTTACATTTACCACAGGGTCAAAACACAAGCAGTTAGTGCAAAGTAGTGGACACAAGACAAATCCTTACCCTACCTTGGCTCTTGGAAATGCTTTGATGCAGCCAGGTGTTCAGACCTCAGGCTGAGCTGATGGGAACAGTAAGTAGAACAAGCAACTTATTTAACTCTAACCTCATGATCTTGCCAGGTTTGATCCACAGTCCCTTAGTGAAAATATGTTAAGTACTTCTGCACTTTAGTATAACCATGTGGTTAACCCTATGCAAAAGCACTAAATGCCAGTGCTAGGCTAACAGTAATGTTGGGAAGTAGGAAACTTTACATAAAACAAAGAGTTTTCCCAAAATAAAACATTCAGGCTACTTTCAGCCACCTTGCAGTGTAATACAATAATGGATACACAAACAGATTTTTTTGTGGAAGCTGTATATCTGGATCCTCTGTATACCAAAGGACCTAGAAGCAAGCACACCAGGAGAAAGAATACACTTTTTTAGACAAGACACACTACCTGGGTAGGCAGGTCAGCAGACCTGGGTATGCCAGTGACGGACAAACTGTAACACATGGCAGATTTCAGAATCTGCACAGAAAAGCTGCAGCCTTTCCACACCAGTTAACCAGAAAACAACACTTTGCAAAGGCAATGACTAGAGCAATAGAAAATGTGGGAAAGGGAAGGGGACATGGATAAAGCATGTATGGGTGCCACATTCTGTAAATCTTGAGAAAATCTGTAGACATCGTGTTGTAGATTTTAAAGAGAAACATGCAGATTCCAGAAGAAGACAAGGATAATATCAAATAGGATTTATTTTCTGCACCCCTATAACAATTAACACGCAGATCTACAAGCCACTTGGGTGACTGTGAAACTTCTTCTGCATTAAATTTCTTACGTATGTTTGCATTCTGCACAACCTCAGTTTATGTTGAGCTGGTTATCAACTGCCATTAAGGTTTTAACTTTAATTCATTTCCATTCTTTTTCCAGCAGTGGAGATTGAGGGATGAATGAACCATGGAGCAAGGGGTCCTGAAGTGACACCAGTGTCAATGAGACATAGTCATGTTCAGCCTAAGGAGGTGGGCTAGCCAGCCTCTGGCATGTAAAAAGGTCCATTAGGGCTATGGAAAGGATAATATAGAAGATAAAAAAAAAAAAAAAAAAAGTGTCAGGTTGCATTTCTAAGTCTTAAAAAAATGTCATCCAGAAAATCTTTGATTTTGGAAAACTGAGCAGCTTGATGAGAGTCCAAAACTTAAATAAAGATGATAAAAAGAGCCTGTTTGTCTTTGAAACAGAATGTGTTTCCCAACCAGCCTGGCATGACACTGGCTTGTGCCAGCTGTGAAAATGGCCAAAGTTCATAGCGCCCAGGTGCAAGATCAGTGTTCCAGCAGCTGATGAACCTGTGCATCCAGAGCACAGTGTGTCACTCAAGTTCCTTCTAGACAACAGCCTGACAGGCTAAGAAGGCAATATGAAGAACTATCGCGTCTACAATACACAAAGAAATACTGTAGCTGCAAATCTACTTGAAAAACCATTCAGTGGTGGAAAACCTGAATCAGGGACAGAGTTCAAGACATATCTTTGTCACCAGATTTCCATCAAACCTAATCAATACTTTTCTATATGCTCCAGGTGCCCCCATCACAGAAATACGGCCACAAACAGATCCCAGATTCTGAGCTAAGCTGAGCTAACACAGTTTTAGGTGAAAAAATGAAGTCATTGCTACTCATCTTCCCCTGCCCTTTACAAATTTTGATTTCCATGTTGCTTTAAAGGAGTCCAGAATCCAAGAATTAGTCTTGCAGTAGCTAGAAAAACCTTTCTACTGTCCTTGCCTTAGAGGTACTGGGCACAAGAGCAATTCTTGGGTCTATCATGGGCTTCTTCATTTACTGTTTAGGTTATCAGATTTAAAAAGTTATCTTAAAATTTACAGAAAAAATCTTTCACAAATCAAGTTTTAGTTTCAAAGAGATCTCACTTAAAAATGTCTCAGAGCTAAAGAGCAAAACATGCAATTGTACTGAAGCAATTCTAACCATATCAGTCACATGCTATGTCATTGCTGTCCCACAGCAAAAAGGCCCTTGGATGATGACGAGGTTGTCTACATATTTTGTCTTGTGACAGTTCCACTGCAACCCCCTTCCCCTTTGCATCTTCCATTCTTCATTTCTTTAACTTAAACTTTTCTCTCTTCTTCCAGGAGATGGAATTGGGTGAAACATATGAGCCCAAGAGACTGGAGTAAGTTAAAAACTAGGTAGAACAAAGTTTACTGTCTATTCTTGTCTTCTATCTAACAAGGGGAAGTTACTCTCTTGGTTTATTGGAAACTGCCAATAAATGCAGTGGCATATGTTACTATGCCCAATGTCCTCAAATCAGAGAAAGATTTAGGTGGGAAGGGGCCCCTGGGGGTTTCTAGTCCAAGCTGAGATAACAGCAGCACCAGCTCCCAGGCTAGATCAGCTCACTCAGGACCTTGCCCATTCAGGTTTTCAGTGTCTCCTGGGCTGTGGGCTACAGACTCTCTGGGCATCTGCTCAAGTGTTGCATCTCAGGGGAATAATTTTTAACTTCTCTCCAATTAGCAGGAAGAGGCATGTTGTGTGTTCTGCACCTGCTTTATTAAAGTCCTCCTTTTCCCAGTGCCATTCATTAACCTAATGTCACCCTGTCTACTTTGGAAACACTACTTAGACATGCTTCATAGTTGCATTTCAAATCTGTTTGTCAGAATATTTTGTAATATCAGTGTATCTTTTAAATCTTGCAAGGCTATTCTTTGTTTCTTTACATCTGAACCCAAACTGACGCTAGAGAGGTCCATTTTTTAAATGTCATCTCTTCTTCAGAAGAAAACCGAGAAGTTGCGTAAATCACTAAAACTCAGGTGCAAAACTGTGGAGGTAGTCTGGTGAGATTAAACTGCCTAGACATTATCTTCAATTATGTCTAGATCTAATATAATTGCTGTATAGTTGGCAACTCCAGGGTTGTGGATAGTTTACTGAATTTTTCCTCCCCAAAACAGATTTGGAAACACAAAATAAGAAAACTTTAATTTTAAAAAACCATATTTTAAAACTTTTGTTTATGCTTATAAGGCTGTCATCTCCATTCCTCCTACCCCTCTGTGTACAGGCATGCATTTCTCAAGAGTAAACTTGTATTGCAGCTGATAAACCAAATGTCTTTCAATGACTGCAAGTAGTTTGCCATGCTAGCAAACTACATTTTACAACATTAGACTCCAAACTAAGTGCCACAGGTTTTTACTCCAGACAAGGAGTTCACACATCTAAACAAGTATCTATAAAGCTGAATTCTCTACCTCATGTATGTTGATGTGCAGGAGAAAAAAAAAAATTCCTCAACCAGTTCAATAGCAACACTATTTCAGCAGCATTTGGCTGTGAGAGTTTAGATTCAACAAGCAGCCAACCTCATGTGTGTTGATGTGCAGGAGAAAAAAATATTCCTCAACCAGTTCAATAGCAACACTATTTCAGCAGCATTTGGCTGTGAGAGTTTAGATTCAATAAGCAGCCATAATCAAACATCAAACATGATAAGAGCATCAAGAAATTAAAGTTTCTTTCAACCCTGAGCAACTAAATGCTTCTGTTTCAAGTCTGAAAAATGGCACAGGAAAATAAGGCCTCCGCAAGGGCACATTTCTGTTTATACTGACTTTGTTACCAGTACTAAGAAGAACTGAACAGGAGTGAAAGACAACAGAGCTGCTGTGAGCAAAATGTTTCACAAACAGCTGAGTGCCATCCTTTAAACTAGAGTGTATGAAAGAGGAGCCCTTCAGAGGATGCTTTTTATCTTTTTGCTTCTCTCCCCTGCAGATGAAACAGAAGATATTATAGTTACCTTACAGGTTTAAAAAATAATAATTAAAAAAAAGCAATACCTTATTTGCCATTGTCTCCCAAGATGCTTCAGCTGCTGGTACAGATGCTGCTTGCCCCTGGAGAGCCCTACCCTGCTGGCTCTGCCGTCCAGAGAGCTGCACTCCAACCTGCAGTCAACCTGCTGGGCAAAAGCCACCTGGCACGTTTAACGTCCTTCTCTCAGGTCTGACATGCTAGCACTTAGTTATACTGCATTAAGGAATATAGGAAACCGTGGAGATGTATTCACAGAAGACAGACGGGTTGTGCAGTGGAAATGTCCTTCTCCTCTCAGGTCTGACATGTTAGCACTTGGTTATACTGCATTAGGGAATATAGGAAACTGTGGAGATGTATTGACAGAAGACAGACGGGTTGTGCAGTGGAACACAGGATGGAGAACTGCTGTGGGTTCCTACTGTCAGGTATTTGGATTGTATTTTATAGAGGGTGGACTGAAGTGAATCAAAGTGTTCAGGCTGGGATGTGAGCAGCAGGAGCAACAGTCCAAGGATGCTGAGTGAAAGCACAGAGGGATCTCCATGGGAGAAATTAAGTTGACTTGAGCTGTCTAGTTTTGAGGAGAAAAAACACCTTAAAGCTGATACAAATATGTGTGTGGGAACAGAATTAACCTGAAACTCTTTCACTCTTACGGTACATTATATGAAATTACACGTTGCACACTGAGAGATCAAAATATATATTCATGGTACATTATATGAAATTACAAGTTGCACACTGAGAGATCAAAATATATATTTTTAAATATATATACATATTTTAAGCCACAGATTATCAGGAGACCTTATGGCCACTAGACAGCGAGAAAGGGCATTTGGTTTAGCCACCTACATCCTTCAAGGAGATTAGAGTTTGCTCATGTACAAAGAGCAGCAGATTCTGCAGCCAAATGTGAAAAGAGGTCTGTCTTCATGACCTCTTCTTTCACTTTTTTACTGTGCCCCCTCACACCTACACCTCCCACCATTTTTTCTTCTTTATCTCACCCTAGGCCAAGTACATCACCTCATCTTTGTACCACCAAGCATATTGGATGATCTGTGGGGTTGGTTGTGTCCAGGTGCTGATGTGAGCTGCAGGAGAAGCAGGTTTTCACATGTGAAAGAGGCTTCCCATCCCGAGAGGAACAGGTGCCACCACCTGGGAGACTCCATGTCAATAGACTAGAAGCATCTCTTTTGAAATGGAGGGTATCAGCAGCTCTTATCACAGATTATACCATTCTCTATTCCATAATAGCTAAGAAAATTCAGACCCTTTAAAATGACAGAAACAATCTCTGTTCAGAAAACACAACCTTTTAGGGGCTGGTTACTTTGGCTGGGAACTCTGCCAAGGATTTCAGCTGGAGAAGGAATGAGGCCCTTCATTTCAGTTAGAGCAAAACAACACAAACAGCATCACAAACGCCCATCTGGGACATTTACAGGCAGAGAAATCTGTTTTCTCATTTACCTCCTCCTCAGAACACAGTGAAATACTGAGGCTTTCTCTTTCTGCTTGTCTTTGTTGCATTAAATTTTGAAAACCCATAGTCTCTAAAGCCACTGGTAAAAAGCTGCCCTCACCATTTGGACTTGTGAACCAGACCTGAAAGCTTATGCCGGTCTTCTGCCTAACTGGAAAGAAAAGTGTCAAGAAGAAAAGACAGGTACTTCTCAGGAAGACCATACATTCCTCATCCTGTAGAGAAGGGTATCAAGGAAGATACTCTAGCAATATCACGGTGCAGGTGACTTGGCACTTCTGAAATTGGAAACAGATTTCCAAATGTCTACTATAGAGAAAGGATGAGGGGGAAAAAATAGAAGACCCAAACCAACATATTTGGCAAGCACATTGCAGAAACTGCTAGTACATGCTGCGGTCCCAGACCCAGTGGGTTGTGCTTACCTCATTCGTTTCACGTAGGTGAACCTAGCCAGGATGTTTTCTTTAGTCGTGGGCAGTGTGACAAGAATGGGACATCCAAATAAGGTCACTCAGGATGTGTTTAACAACACCGGGTAAAGTCTGTGGCAAAGGCTCATGCACACAGATACACACAGAGCATCCACTGTACATACCGTTGACTTAGTGCGTCATTATTCCTAGAATAACTTCTGGAGAGGCACTCCACCCATTTATTTCCAACTCTGAAGATGTGATTGTCCCAGAGCCACTTATTACAGTGATTTTAAGGAAGAGGAGGGAGAGGTAAAGGCCCCTGATTTCTCTGACCTCTTTGAAGAGATGCAATGCAAATAAAATTGCTAAAAGCAGAGGTAGTTTAAAATTTGTCAGCCCAAACCACCTGGTGATCTTTGAAACAGCAGAGAGCAAGACACTTCCTGAGGCCATCCAGATAGCACAGAGTTCTGCAAAAGGACAAGCCACACATCTCTTTAAATATGTCAATATACTTTACTAAGCAACAGTGCTACAGGTGCTCCTACATGATGAAAGGTTGTCCAGCACTGTGAGTGAACGTGCATTTTTTTGCTCATAGGAGAATCCTGGAAGGCAACACCGTTATACTGTGTAAGAAATTTAATTTTTTAACCCGCAAATTTTTGATGGTGTGTAAAACACTTTCAATGGGTCCGCAAAAGGTAACTGAGGGCAAATCACTTACAATGACTTTAATTAGTTGTAAAAAAAGCTTGCCTTTCCCCTGTAAGTCCTCTGCAGTCCACTGAAGTGATAAGTAATAAAAGAAAGGAGTTGGTTTGCTAGTAGCTGGACAAGGGATGGCATACAGCTGCTGACATCAGCATTTTACTGATTTGAAATAGTAAGTTTTGATCAAAAAAATGATCTAAGGCTGAAACTCAAAGCAGTCCAAATAGGTGAAAGTCAGATCCCAGGCTGCAACCATGAGTCTAACTCAGTTTATTTTGTGTACAGCTTCAGGCATAATTTGCAGTTAAATTATCATATTTAAATAATTTACAAAACTTTCCACTGAACATTTGCTTCATTGAGCACAAAAAGTTATGATGTTCATTTACAGACATTCAGTGGTTTATGTCCCATTTGCTGTGTGTCCTGGGCTAGCACTCCTAGCACACGCTGTACCAGGGAGGCACAAGCATTACAGGCATTACAGCTGAGGCACCTTGCCCAGCTGAGCGCCCAGGCTGACCGGCTTAGCCAGACCTCTGCTGCCTCTGAAGCAAAGGAGCAAGGAGGTAGCAGGAGCAGGCCTGGGATAAAGACATTGCATAGAAAGGGACGGGAATGACATCTA
>NW_010118035.1:65965-86165 GCF_000699245.1 Pterocles gutturalis
GAAAGAGCATCAATTATTTTCTCAAATAAATTTCAGTCTGCAAGATGGAGCCAGTCTTATCCATCTTTTCCTTTCGAGCTTGCTCTGAAGTGAGAAGTTCCTCACTTTATCTCAGTGATTCCCCCATGGGTGGTACCTTGGGGCTGTCTCCCAGCTGCTTTTGCAGGACGCTTCCAAGAAAAGCCCTGCACCACTGTGACACCTGACACTGGCTGTGTAGCATCCCTTTAATGGGGAGTAAAAAAACGTGGCAACGTGGCCATCCTGACCATAGAAGCATCCACATTCAGTCCTAAGGCATAGGTCAGTCCTGCCCTTTCCCACCAGCATGCCTCCACATGGGCTCACATTGCTGTTTTCACAGCACCCACTTTCCCTCCTATCTGCTTAAAAATGCAGCCTCCTCCAGAGGAGATATTAAACTATTTCCCTGTTTGAACAAAACTCAAGCAGTAGCTGAATTGTTCATTCACTACAGTAGCTGTTAAAGAGGAACAGAAGTTCTGAATTTGCTGAAATGTTTTTGGTCTTCAAATTCAGTTCCACAATTTTCTTCCCTTTAAACTGAGGAAAATCCTTATGATTCTGCAGCTAATTCTTTACTGAGAACTGAGAAAAGCTGTTGGGATTGGTCAAACCTCTCCGAACAATATCGAGATCTAAAAAAGCAATAGCAACATATGTGGTAAAATTTGCTGAAATACTATGATTACTGATGCAACAGCATAATAATACAAAAAAAAGGTTGTAATCACTTCTATTACACTAACAGACCAGCTGAAAATGTAAGGAAGTTTTCATACACCTGGTTACTTCATCAACAGCTGAATGGATAGGCAAAGGTAAGTGGCATACCAACAGAAGAAATAAATGGATCAGCTTGAAATAAAAAAGAAATGGATTGTTAAAAAAACCTACATGCACTGGGCATTTGTAGGTTTAAAAAAAATCTATGAAAAGGCAAAATTTGCACTATCATCCTTGCAAGCAGAGACTTAAATAAATTTGCTTTAGCCCAGCAGCTTAAACAGAACTCAGAAAAGTCTGGTGTTTTGCTGACCCAGTGGGAAACTTTTGAAAATGCCAAACAATTTAAGCATGTGAAAGTAGTCTTTGCCTCCTTGACACATTAAAAAAATGAAACAGCTGCACACAACTGGCATGTGCTAAAATGGGGTTTGAATAATTTTTTGAACATCTGAGAATCGTTTCTCTACAGCTAAGATACTGGAGAGAGTGAATCAGTGAATAATGATCAGTGAATAATGGCAAGCATAGAAAAAATTCAATATTAATATGAAATATCAGACCAGCAAAACTGCATTCAAAACAAAAGAATTAAAAAAAAAAAATCCAGGAGGACACAGTATGCTGTAAGCGTCTCTCACAGAAACTTTTGCAACTGCTTCTGAGCTTCTACATTTCCATGGCAGTCTAACAAAAAGGAGCAAAATTAAAATGAAGCAAACAAGCAGCAACAAAAAAGCCCAAACATTTGCTCTAATAATAGAGTGAAAAACATTGGTGGACAATTTCAACAATAAAGAGATACATCACTTTAAAAAAGAGAAGAAAAAATAAAACTCCTTTCCTTCCAAGCTATCTTTTAAATTAAGATGATAAAGCAGTTCAGATGTTATAACCGGTAAAACATCTGTAGCCTAGATTGCTTCTCAGTGAAGACAGCTTTGTCAGTCTTCTCGGTTTAAGATATGACCCTTATACATTTTGGCTAAAAAATGCTGTTACACAGGTGTATATACACTGACGCAAGTCTCCAGATTTACACTGGTGTGACAGAAGAATTTGGCAGAGTTTTGCAATTTTAAACAACAAGAAAAAGTCAGATCAATTTTTTGCAACTGGTTACATGTTTGGTGCTGATGCCACTGCTCCACAGCTTGTTAAATAAACCAAGAATTTTGCATACAGTGTCCAACTAGAGACTGTAACTGAACCTAAGACTACTACAATTAAAATTCTCAGGTTTATTAAAAAAAAAAAAAAGTGGTTAATTTATTGTTTGGTACTCCTTTCATTTCTATACTAATTTTTGAAAGAAACCATAACACAGTCTAGTTTTATAACCTGTTATTCTTATCATCATTGTTTTACCCATATACACAGTGTCCCATTAGTACAGCATTTTCATACACTAAATGGAACCACCTTTTTTTTTAATCAGAAATTTTTTGTAAAGCTGCAAAACATTGTCCAGACAACTGAAAAGCAGGCATTGTATCTTGGAATATTTTTTTAGCATCACTGTCCATTTATTATTTTTTTTTGTTTGGTCATGTCCCTTTGTAGTTCTTCCAAGCTTGCTTGCTGTACCTGAAATAATAAAAATGTGCCAATATGAGTGATTTCAGGTTTGACTCAGATCCTAGACCTACTTGCCATGCTAACCTCTATGACTCCTTAGAAGACTGCCAGATAGATGTGCAATGCAGGAACAAACATGCAGTTTTAAAGTGGTTTACAGGTAATTTTCAGCTGTTTGTCTGACTTCAAATTACTTAGGTGACTCAAAATGAAACAGAAGAAATAAAAGGGACAGCTTATTTGAAGTGGGTTGTGCTCATATCAAGTTTCCTTTGCTTAAATGAAGTGACGCAAACATCAGACCAACAGGCTCACTGCTAAACTTACACCATAATGAAGGGGCACTCGGGCCCAGGACAACCTATTATCAGCTTTTGATACATTCACAAAAAATTTTAGCAGTATTTGATGTTTCCCTTACATCAGAAGGTATTTTGGAAAGTGAGAGGGGAGGTGGGAATCTGAGTAAACATATCTGAGAAAAAAAACTAGAGTTCAGGTTTGAAGGGTCATTCCCTTCAGCAAAAGTGCAGTGAATTGCTCTTCCTGTATCTAACAGCAGGGGCGTGGGAAGCTTTCAGATGTCACAGGGTTGTAGATAACATTTGAACATATGATTAGCTTCCATGAGCTGTCTTTAGAAACCTTACATTTTTCCCCCCCGCACCTTAGCCAGAGATCCTTCCCTTGAGGTTTCAGGACACTTAAAATGTTGCTTTGACAAAAATCAAGGATGTGGAGAAGTTTTTCCTGTGTGATGTCACTTTGCTGCCCTTTATAAGCCTCTGCAGAAAAGAAGGGAATCTATCTGAGGATTCGCAGTCCAGACACAGGCGACCAAGGGAAACCAAGAAGCACAGAGGCATATCAAGTTGCAGATACCAACCAACTGCTAGGAACATAGAGCCATGCTGCAGACCAACCCCTACAGCTGCCTGGGGTACACGCTGATGGTACTCTGTAGCCTGAAGGCTGCCCTCACTTTTCCCAACTCCTCTCCACTGCTGAATCCCATCTGGGGGAATGGAGATCGCCTGATGCACCTCTACACAGATACAGAGAGGAACAGCTTCCATCTCCAAATCAACGCTGATGGCTATGTTGATGGTGTTCCTCACCAAACCATTTACAGTAAGTAGCTTACTAAGGACCCTCAGTTTGCATGGCAGCAGGGGAGGGAGAACAAGACTTTTGCTTTCTCATTACCTATAGAAAATCCCCTCCTCTCATTAGGCAGGCAGACAGAGGAATATAGCTATGGGATGGAAAATACATGTAATTATAATCCTCATTTTGTTTAACAAATAAACAAAATTGCTCCAGAGAAATCTAGCCGATGGGGAATTTCATTCCTCACATAAGAGAAGTCAAGTCCTATGGTTTCTGTGACACTCTGCAAGCAAAAACTGCCTGAATCATCCTTCACTTCATGATTTTATCCACATCTTCTTGTGGAAGTTCCCATTAGAGGTTAGTGATTATATCCCCCACATAGCTCCTTCCCATTGCAGAGACAGTACTGCCAAAGGAACTGCACTGAGGGAACTCACCACAGCAGTGGTGGAAAACTGATAGTATCTGATCAAATCTTTATTTTGGGGTAGAGAGTTGATAACTACTAAAACTAGGTTGTTTCCTTCCAAATACATCAATGCATCTCTGCATGGGAAATTGGTTTGTGAGACAAGCTTCAGATTTGTGTCTTTAATGTGGCAGAAACTCAATGGTGTGTATAACATGGGTAACTGAGTATGCAACAGTTGATTAAACAGTGGGAAAATACAAAAGCCCAGACTGTTATAACAGAAGTGTTAAGCCTCTGGAGTTACCATTCCCTACTGTAGCTTAAAGGTTCTCAAATTGTCTCAGCATAGTTTATTTTCACGGAAAACTAAGCTATTCTTTTTCTTTGATGAATACCTGTCCCAAACACTATAGTTAGTAGAAAAATGGTGGGGGGGGGGAGGGTTTAAGACTTAGGGTTCTTTCGTAGCGTTTCAAAAGTACTTCTTTTTTAGCAATGCCCAAATCGCAAGTAGCTTGGCATCATTAAGTCATCTTTATTATTATTTATGCGTAGCATCTTCTTCATCCACTGAACTAAAAATGCAAGTGTACGCACTGATGTTTGTACGTATACTTACTTATATATATATACTTATATATATACTTATGAGAAGCAAAGGATGTTTTTAAAAATTATAATTTAATCAAGGAGGAAAAAAAGGATCAAGTTCAGTTTATAGGGGCTTTTTTTGGAATTACTAATGGAACACTTGCAGAACAGCTTGCACTGTCTCGCTGTTATTCTTCCTGCATACTTAAAAGCTTTATAAAACTCATTTTAGGTATGTTGATCAAGAACCAGTGCAAAGTTTTAGACAACAACAGCCAGCAAAATGTCATGTTTTATCCTTATTTGCCATAAAGTAGATTCTCCAATATTAGGAAGGGTGGAAGTCAGACAACAAAAGGGGTCATGAAAGGGAGGCTGTCAGGGTCTCTGCCAGTTCACCATGGTACCACTGAGACACCAGATAAACAAACAGTGCAATGTACTGCACCAGGGCTGCAATAACCCCCTGCAGCCACATAGGCTGGGACGAGGCTGGATGTGTCCTGGGTAGGACCTGAGGGTACAGCAGGCACCAAGTCAAATACAAGCCAACAGCACACTTGCTTTGAGAGGAAGGCAAACAACCTACTGTAGTCAACAGATCAAGGAAAGTTATTGTTACCACTTTACTTGGCACCTGTGAAATTGCTCTTGGAGCACTATAGCAAACCCAGTTCAAGATGGGATGTGGAGAAACTAGAGGTGGTCTGGCAGAGGGTTTTGAGGATGGTTGGAGGCCTTGAGAATCAGGAAAGGCTGAAGGAGCTGGGCTTGTTTAGTATAGCAAAAAGGAGGTTAAGAACAATGTAATACCACAAGGTAGTCACAGAGATGAGGGAGACAAACTCCCGTTGGTACTGGCTGGTGACAGAACTAAGGACAATGGCCCCAGACTGTGGTTTGGGACTTCAGAGGGTATGTTAGAAAAAAAAAAACTTATTTTGGGAGGTTGGTGCAGCACTGAAAAAGGGCACACAGGGAGATGGTGGCATCTCCATCCTGATAGCTTTCCAAGGCTCAGACAGACAAAGCCAGGGCTACCCTAATCTTGGGTGGGCAATAATCCCAGTTCACATGGGAGGTTGACTCAGCCTCCTAGAGAACACTTCCAGTCAGAGCATCTGTGGATCTGTCTGGCAACTGTGCAGTGTTGAATTGGGTCCTGGATTTGACATCTTTGCTTTTCTGAACAGGTGCCCTAATGATCAAGTCCGAGGGTGCTGGCTCAGTAATAATCACAGGTGTGAAAAGTGGACGCTACCTGTGTATGGACAGGAAAGGAAACATTTTTGGTTCGGTGAGTAAGCTTTACTAAGACTCAAGACTGAAAGGCAAATGCAGTCTGCTACTGTGGTGCCTATTTCCTCAGCTAGGACAAATCTGTATAGCTACAGCAGGAGGATGCGGATTTAAGCAAGCCACTTAGGTTAAACTTTGCTCTCTTCTTTGATTGCATTGAGTTGCAGAGCTGACAAAAATCATCTAAGTTTCTGCTTGGGTAAATGAGGGCAGAATGAGATACAATGATGGACCAATGTGAATTCTTGCTGTAGCCTAGAGACACAGGTTAGGAGTAGCTCAAACAATGCAGCCCTCTGAAATAAAAGAGTGTTATCCCGACAATACCTTTGTTGAAAAGATGGGCATGCATCTCAGATCTACATTTGACTGAACCTGAGCTGTCTGAGTTATGGAGCTTGCAGATCAGAAAAACACCTGCTGCCAGATCTCATCCTTCTTTCTGTCTTTAATTGGCACTTGTCATTCTCCAAATCCCTCCATTCACACGTGTCCTATTTTTTTCCCTAAGCATTACTTCAGTCAAGAGGACTGCACATTCAACCACATGACACTGGAAAATGGATATGATGTGTACCAATCTCCCAAACACAACTTTCTAGTTAGCTTAGGCAGAATTAAACAAGCTTTCTTCCCTGGTAAGAATCCACCACCATACTCCCAGTTTTTGTCCAGGAGAAACGAAATCCCTTTGTTTCGATTCAACACACCTGAGCCCCACAGATATACTAGAAGTGCAGATATTGATCCAATGGATCCTCACCAGATCCTGGTCCCACAGAGAAAGATCTCTGTGTACGGATCTCAGTTGCAGCAGCAAGCAGACTTTTCCCATGTGCCCAGAGAACCCATGAGAATCAACCAGAACGACGTGGTCAACCCAGATGACCCACACGCTATGATGGATGCCAGGAGGTATGCAAGTCCTCGCTTTTATATTACAAGATAACTAGGGCCCCATCACTTGCAAACTGAAGGCATGGGAGAATGTAATAGGCAAAAGGAACCGTCTAGCACACTCAGTCTGACTTCTAACTCTCAAAATGGCTATTAGAAACCTGAAAGACATTGGGAAAAAACCCTCCATTTTAAATTTGTAATTATAGATGACAGTTTACTGAAAAAACAATTTGGACATTTTCCAGTTGAGCCTCTGTTTTACTGAAAAGAAGATACATTTTTGAAAAGAATAATACAAAACAAACAGTTTAGGGTCTGGATCACCTTAAGAATGCATCAGTGAAAAAAAGAACTAACTTGAATGAAATGAGAAACTGATGTTATGTTACTGATGTAACTGGGAAGAAACCTGGAGAGACTGAGATGCCAATAGAAGCAGAGAATCCTCTTATTAGCACCATCCCTGGCTGTACAAGCATAGCAGACAAACTGACTAATGGTGTGTTGTATTATTATATAAAAATTACTATATATGGTTTTAGCTGTTAAGTTGGAGATTCAGTCTCTTTTCACACCCGTACAAGTCAAAAAGTGACTACACTGCTGCCACAGGAGCAGCATGTATGGAAAATTGGAGTAACCGACAGCAGAACAGGACAGGATCAAATGGTCTTGTGCAGCAAGAGTCATTTCTGGCACTTACTGAATCCAAGCTGAGGTTTGGGAAAAAAAGAGGAGAGCCTCACTGTCTCTCAAGTGCTTCTCTATCACACTTCTATATTCACTAAATTCTAGCATCACAATATGGAAATACAATGTAGAGACACTCATTAGTTTTGCATAATTCCAACCCAGAGGGAAGTACTAGGATTACTAATAATCAATAGTGTGTTAAACAGGATGGTTTGTTTTGCATGCTGCTGAACTATACAAGGGGGAAATATAAAAAACAGCTATGCCTTATTAGCATAAAACTATTAATAGCTCATGAAGACTTTCATCTAACGAGTGAAAATTAGGTTTGTATTTAGAAAATGAGAATATAAGTTTATCATCCGTGTTTCTATTTAGTTCTGAGCAGGTATCAGATGCTTTATACTTGTAAGAGTGAAATCACTTCAGTATTAATCAGGAGATCTCTAATGTTGACAAAAACTTTTCCCTAGATTGGTATATGTTATGGGTAAATTTACTTATCAGAATCTAACCTCCACATATGCATCTGAAGTTTACAAATCTTTAGTTAAGATGCTATATCTGCAGAGCAGAGCTTTTAATTGTAGTTTAGGTGTCAAATTGTTAGCTGTTAGAATTCACTATAGCTTGATTGGTTTTAATGGAGCTATATTAATTTCCACAAGGACTCTGAAAATTGTATATATGCTTAGCTATTTTTCTACCTTATTTATTTTCCTTTTGATTTTGTTTTCCTGTAATCTTACATCTGCGTAGTTTTGAAAGAGCTATTCTTGATGTAATCTGCAGAAATCAATAGCAAGTTACCAATGAGCTGCAGAAAAATTCAGTGTGGTAGATACTTGAGAAGAACATTCTAGTTTGGTGTATGTGCATGTTCTGCATGCCAAGACGCAGATTCTTCTGTTTTGTTTATTTAGTATATTTGACAGCCTGACAAAAGACTGAAAATGATACATTTGTCCCAAGCGTGCTCATAGCAATAATGCAAGAGACATTAGTCTAGATTCTGGTCCTGTTCCTTATGTCTCGTGAAGTAATTCACTGAAGCCACTGGAGTTACAACAGCATAACAAACCAAAATAAGGCCTTTGCATTTCTTGCTTTCATTGAAATTGTTCTGGTTTTAGCATGGGGTTTGTCCTACTGACAGCATTTAAAATAATCTCTCTTTTCCCCCTATATATGTATATATGTAACTTCTTGGATGTTGTAGATAAAGAGCTATCATGTATATCTCTTTATCTCATATATATACGTGATATCTCTTTATCTACAACATCCAAGAAGTTACATTAGAACAGTCATAGGGCCTGATTCTGCTGTTAGAATAGTTTTCCTACATGGAGTGATTCCTAATTCATATAAATTCTTAGGAGCACAGGACAAGCCAAATGATTAGGATTAGACCAAGAGTTTTGCCTCACACTTGATTGTTTTTCGTCCTCTGAACTCTTCACGGTTTTGATTAGTTCCAAAAGCAAAGGAGTGATTCTAACAGATTCGGGAGAATTGCAGGGCAGACAGATAGCTGAGTGTTTTCTTGCTTATTCAAAATACAGCAAGACTTTTTACCTTGCTGTCTGTACAGTGGAGAGGTGTGATTTTATTTATGCATTCTATTTTAATAATTTTTCTTGATTCCTATACCATTCTTCTTGGCTTTTGCCCCTTGAGAACTCTGGACTGCAATTACGTGAGAAAAGTTCTAATTTTGCATAAATTGTAAGCTCCACAGAGCTCTCTAGAACTCTGAGTCAACAGACCTACATCAATTGGAATAATGAGAAATTCTGCCTCAATCCACACCAAATTTTGATGAGAAATGTCAGTGGGGTTAAATCTTTATACAGCCTCTATATTCATACATTAGAACAAAGTAAGAAAGGTTGCTCACTCCACCAATAGCCAGGGGATTTAGTCCCTAAGCTAAGAGTGAATGCACAATGGATTTTTGCATCAAAAAACTTATTTGTAACTACAGAGAACTGCATTGAAATGTCAGAAGAATTAATTCTTCAAAGGAGATGCTGGCCATCACCAGCTAGTAAGAAAGCATTACTTATTTATATTGCCATATTTATTTATTTATTTGAGTGGGTCTTAAGTCCCACAGAATATTTATAAATATTTATAACAATGTATTATAGACGCTGTTTCCTTTTATAAAAATACCAATAAACTTTTCCTTCTCTTCAAATGGTGGATTTTGCATTTTCTGTTCAAGCCCCTCATTCCCATAGGACTTGAATAAATTAATGGTAAAGCTGTGTTTGAAAATGTGTGTATTCCACTATCGCCTGTGATTTTCAGCCTCATAGATTGCAGCTTCCTGGGTGTTTCATGCACCACAACCATGAAAGTTCTGCAGAAGATGATGAGAAAAACAAAGCCTTAGTAGGACTAAACTGACCGTGAAGAGATTGTCGCCTCCACTGGGAAAATGCTTTTGCAACCTAAAAGCAATGGAAAACCACTAGTCTAGCAGTTCAGTCCTGCTAGGAAATACTTGTGCTCCTGGCTCCAGGCTACTAGGGTAAAAGATATTTGGTAATTTACCATTACTGCTCACTTATTGCTGCTCATACAAAATATTCAAACACCATTCCTGGGGCCATGCTCAGGGTCACAGACTGAATAAATCACAGGTATCGTCCTCATAGGTCTCTCCTGCAATAGTCTCCAGAGAGCTGCATCTCTAGGCCAGACAAATTCTGGGAAGTGTAACTGAAAAGTGAAGCAACTCTTTTTCTAGAAGTATCTGTAAATCGTGACATTAAAGAATAGTACTTAAGCAGCAGTGTGCATGGAGACTCTCAAAGGACATCTCGAAAGATTTAACTGGGCCTTGTTTACTTATTTACTAAATATAGAAAGCTTTACCATCTAATTCTTTAAGCCCATATTGCTACAAAGGACCAGCAGAAAGCTGGACTGCATGTAAACTATTCCATGTGTGCACACATCTGAAACTTTTTTTTTTTGTAAAGACACTTTTCATTTTTCAGGTGAAACCAGATTAAAGAGACAGCAGAATCAGGTGCATTGGCCCTTTCATGGGTAACGTGTGCCTGCAAAGTGGGGGGAGCAAAACAACTGCTAAGAGTGCATTTCACATGGCTGAGAACAAAGTGCCAGGTGAATATCACCCATCTGTGTTTTGTCCTGATACAATTGCTAGAATTGTAGTGACATTACTGTAATGGCTCTGCATGGGCTGCAGCATATTTGTCTTTATAATGAAAAAAAAAAATGAGGTTAAGGGCCAGAGCAGTGACAATGCCCATAGAGCAGCCCCTCTCCCCCACCCGTCTTCAGGGTGCAGAAGTGGCAGTCCTCTAGCAGCACAGGTCTGCCCAGCATAGGGCATGTCTGCACACAGGCACCTGCCAGCAAAAGTTTCAGCTCTCCAAGACCCGTTTTCACACTGGCTATCTCCTTGTGGTTCCTTCCTTCCTTTTGCAGCTCCATCCATGCTTTCTTTCCAAAACCAGACACAGAGAAGGTCAACCCGTCCCACTTCAGGGTTAGCCTCTCACTGGTTTAGGAAGCAGCTCATGACATCTACCAGTTCCCAAACTTTTGCTCCCCCAACATTATTTCCAGATCCCAGCCAGAATTCAGCCTTGATGTGACAAAGAATGACAACATGGCACAATTATAATCTAATTAATTTTTCTCCCTGTTCATTGTTGCTTACTTACAAGCTAGCGTAGAACAGCAGCTCCCACATAAGTTCAGCTATGGCTTTCTCTACTGTGAAGGTGATGGAGTATCTATTCACTTATGTAGGGATGAAAGGAAATTCAACCCAGTGTGACTCAAACCTGAAAGTTTCTTCTGACTCTCCCTCCCGTGTGTCACAAAGATGTGTACAGAGAACACGCTTCATGTCAGGTCACACACTAGTCACATACACAGATTATCACATTGTCCCAAGAATAAAGCAACTTCAAATCAAACCTAACTCCCAGTTTTCAAAGAACAGGCTCAAAGCCTAACCCTTTGCAGGACCCCAAATCGAAGTTTTGGTATCCTATAAAAGCTGGGAACTGCAGCCCAGCTAAGGGCAGTGGGAGCGTGGGGCAGGAGGGAGCCCTGTTGCTTACCCTCTCTGTCACGCACTGTGGGGTGTCCTGCAGGAAGACCCAACACTCTTCCTGCCATCCTTCTGCTGATACAGAGGCCCACTGGTGTGCAGGGGTGATCCTGGCAGCCCATGCTGGGCAGCATTAAAGTGCTCTAGACAGGGGCGTTCAAGTGTGCAACAATATACTTTTTCAGGTCTTAATATCTAAGGGAGAGCAAAAATTTTCCCTTATGGCCATATACAATGCTTATATTGCTTCTCAAGTCATCAGGTCCCTCAGGGTACATCCTATGCTTGCGATTTACATGTTTTTATTCCACATGTACGAACCAGTTAAAATGGCTTTGTTACAAGTTTGAAATAATCAACGGTATTCTCACAGGTTGTACAGTAATCTGGGTGCTTTCGCGACACATTTGCAGGACAGGACTCCATGTACCCCTGCTGTGTACCTTATGCTGCCTATAACTGCAGATAAATGCTCTCACATGTGTAGGGGATCAAGGCACCTGCCCTGGTATTAGCCAGAGGGCTACACAGGGTTGGGCCCCCTGGAACTCAAGTTCCTGCTTGCTTCTTCACAAGGATGATATGATGCTAAAAGACAAGGAGGAAAAGGAGAAGAGAAAGAAAGCGGAGCAGCTGAGAAATGGCAGGCAGCCATCTGACTACATGGTGCTACACAGAACTCAGCAGCTTGCTGCAGCATGAGGCTTTCAAGTTGTATTTGCCTTTGGAGCACAAAAAAGTTTGCAAAGGGCAGGTTCCTAGGGCAGTTATCACCTTCCGTATCCAGATTGCTCCCTGGCTGCTCTGATGATGGGATAACGGGACTGACAGTCAGCAGCTGGAAGGTAGAGAAGCCCAGCAGCTGGCATCCCTCACTAGAAACCAGAAAATTGAGAGAGAAATTGGAAGAGGCAGCAATTTACAGTCTCTGGAGATGGCTCCTCTCAGGTGTGAAGGCAAGATATCCACTCAAGGAAGACCTCTTGTGAGCTCCCCAGGAAAGTGGACTACTGCAGATGAAGGCATCCAGTACCCGAGAGAATTAGAGGTGGTGGAAATTGTCTACAGTGATCTAGACAATGATGAGGTCTCCAAAGATCCAGAGGATGTCCCGTGTACCTGGGCCATGTGGAGAAAGGTGATTCAAGCTGCTCCAGCGTCATACTCTAACAGCTTGGCAGAGATATATTGCCCAGATATGGATATACCAACTGTGGAGAGAGCGTCTTCCTGGCTTCAAAATTTTGAAGAAAATCTCTGCATCTCTTCATCCCTACGGACCAGCACTTTGGCTGACAGAGGTGCCCCAAAGAACCAGTCCTCTCCTGCCCCCATCAAAGAGAAAGGGAGCTCCAGGTGCATGCTACATGGCAAACTCTGGTTCTTCCTGCGTGACCAGGGGGAAGACATGAAGAAGGGGGATGGTGAACCCACCTTTAAACTGGAAGCCTGTGTACGTGAACTGAGAGGGAAGACACCCGTCAAAAAGAGGACACCCAAGAAGGGTGTCAGTGTAGCTGCTGCAATGACCAAAGAAGGCAATTAACAGTTCCCCAGACATCGAAGAACTGAGATCACACCCCTTGACCCTGGTGAGGGGACTTCTGGTCTGGCACTGCAAAGGTCAGACAGTGAATGCTCTGATGAGGAACAGCATTACAGGGTCCCTGCCTTCGGCCAGGGAGGAAAGGGATGATCGAGTGTACTGGACTGTGTGGATTTGATGGCCTGGCACATCGAACCCACAGAAGTATAAGGCCTTAGTAGATACTGGTGCCCAGTGTATGCAGCTTCCATCTGGGTACAGGGGCACAGAACCCATCTGGATCTCTGGAGTGATAGGGGGATGCCAAGAATTGTCTGTGTTGGAGGCTGAGGTGAGCTTAACAGGGGATGAATGGCAGAAGCACCTCATCGTGACCAGCCCAGAAGCCCCTCGTATCCTTGGTATGGACTACCTCAGGAGAGGGTACTTCAAGGACCCAAATGGGTACTGATGGGCTTTTGGTGTAGCCACTGAGAACACCGAGAAGATGAAACAGCTACGTACCCTGCCTGGCCTCTCCTTCGCTGTGGGATTGCTGTGAGTTGGAGAACAGCAGGTGCCAGTCGCTACCAGGACAGTGCACTGGTGGCAACACCACACAAACCAAGACTCCCTGGCTCGCATCCATGAGCTGATTCATCAACTGGAGAGCCAAGGAGTCATCAGCAAGACCCACTCACCCTTTAATAGTCCCATATGGCCAGTACAGAAGTCTGATGGAGGGTGGAGGTTGACAGTAGGCTATCGTGGCCTGAATGTAGTGACGCCGCCACTGAGTGCTGCGGTACCAGACATGCTGGACCTTCAATATGAACTAGAGTTGAAGGAAGCTAAGTGCTATGCCATGACTGATACTGCCAATGTTTTTTTCTCAATTCCTTTGGTAGCTGAGTGCAGGCCACAGTTTGCTTTCACATGGAGGGGTGTCCGGTACACCCAGAATCGACTGCCCCAGGGCAGAAGCATAGCCCCACCATTTGTCATGTACTAATCCAGACTGCACTGGAGAAGGGTGATGCCCCTGAACATCTACAGCATATCGATGACATCATCGTGTGGGGCAACAAGGCAGAGGAAATGTTTGAGAAGGGAGAAAGAATAATTGAGATTCTTCTGAGAGCTGGTTTCACTATAAAGAAAAGTGAGGTCAAGGGACCTGCACAGGAGATCCAGTTCTTGGGAATAAAATGGCAGGATGGACACCCATGGATATCATCAACAAGATAGCAGCTATGTCTCCGCCACCTAACAATAAAGAAACACAAGCTTTCCTAGGGCTTGTGGGCTTCTGGAGAATGCATATTCCAGGTTATAGTCAGCTTGTGAGCCTTCTCTATTGAGTAACACGAAAGAACTGTTTCAAGTGGGGTCCTGAGCAACAATGAGCCTTTGAGCACATCAAACAGGAGATAGCTCATGCAGTAGCTCTTGGGCCTGTCTGGACAGGACCAGCTATGCAAAACATACTCTACACTGCAGCTGGGGAGCATGGTCTCACTGGAGCCTCTGGCAGAAAACATCACGAGAAACCTGAGGTTAACCATTAGGATTTTGGAGCCGGAGGTATTGAGGATCAGAAGTGCGCTCCACCCCAACTGAAAAAGAGATACTAGCAGCATATGAGGGGGTTAGAGCCACTTCAGCTGTTGGTACAGAAGCACATCTCCTCTTAGCACCACAATTGCCTGTGTTACACTGGATGTTCAAAGGAAACATCGCATCATGCAACCAGTCCTACATGGAGTAAGTGCATAGCATTGATCACTCAGCAAGCTCAACTGGGGAAACTCAACCATCCAGGAATCCTGGAAGAGATCATGGACTGGCCAGAAGGCAGAGATTTTGAAGCATTGCCCTAGGAGGTGGCTCATGCCCAAGAGGTACCACCATATAATGAGTTATCAGAAGATGCAAGGCATTACGCTTTATTTACTGACAGATCCTGCCGTGTGGTAGGAAACCATTGGAAGTGGAAAGCTGCTGTGTGGAGTCCCACATGACAAGTTGTTCAGGCCACTGAGGGAGAAGGTGAATCAAGTCAGTTGGCAAAAGTGAAAGCAATCCAATGGTTCTTTGTGTTTTGACAACTTTTAGGACAAATGACTGATATATAGAAGAAAACCTCAGAGTATAGTTGCTGATGCATGGTGTGGTGCAAAATTCTTCTAAGCTATTGAATACAGAGAAGGAATAAAGTCAATACACCAGAGGGAAAAGTAATTTAGAAGGTTAAAAAAAAGAGTGAAGTTCAGTATTTTGAGCTGTTTCACACAGGGTTTGGGATGAATCTGGACCCACTTAAAGCAAAATCCAAATGCACAAAAAGAAAAAAAAAAATCCATGTTGTGAACTCAGTGCTGAGTAGCAAAACTAACATCTGCAGTATAGGCTCAGGTTCCTGTCGATTAATATACCAGAATAAAGCAGGTAGAATCTCACTGTTGTTCTCACATTAAATAATTCTCTTTGAAGGAAAATATAAACTGGCCTGCTTAATTTTCCTGGGTGGGGTTTTGGAATTACAGTAGCTTGGTGCCTTGATGAAACCTTCTACCTTCCCTCCCGAGATCCTCATATTGCCTTTGGCCAGTGGTCTCTCCTTCCAGAGCTGCTGAAGTTGCAAGGACAAGGGGCAGAGGGGACTGAGCTGGTGACTTTGAGAGCTCACAGCTATTCTTTCTATTGCTAGATTTTGTCTCATTGCAAACTGTGTAATTTTACAAACTGTTCTTCAGTAGTAATCCTGTAAGCCTTTCCTCTTCCCTGACTTTCAAAATGAATACAGTAATGAGCTTGCAAGACCTTTGACCATTTTTCCCTTCATTCTTAATTTTTTGATAACAGTACCAGACAGCAGTGGTGGCCAAAGCCCAAAACAGAAAGTTTTTTGTGAAACACTGATCAGCCTCCGAGTTTTCCTGTGGGAAGGGCTAGGCTGTTGGTGGACTTGCTGGCACAAGCTCAAAGGTTGTTAGTGCTTTAGGCATACTGAGGAAGCACTGAATACCTTCTAGCACAAGCCATACCTGCTGAGCAGAACGGGCTCATGCAGCCACTGGTTCTGCTCTCCTGCCTGCTGTGCATGCTCTTGCTAGGCTCTTTTCATCACCCACCATCCTGTCTTCCCCTACCCTTGTCTTCATCCTTTAGCTTGATTAAACAGGGATTCACCCTCTTTTTATAGTTCTTATCTGATTCTGTGCTTTTCAGAAAATCACAGACATTCAAAGTCCATTGCTAGGAGAAAAAGGGGTACATATGGAGGATCTATGCTGAGGTTGAAAGACACATTACATTCCTACACCGTTTTTCACAAGGATGAATTAAATTTTATTTTTATGAGTCATGTATGCTTACAAAAGAAGTACGAAAAAAGAGTAGGGTGCTAGTCACACACAGGTCTCAGACACTACCAGGAGATGGAGATTATGAGGCACATTTGGCTACTTAAAGAAATAAGAGAACGCTTAAGGTTTTTTTACCTGGAGTTGTTGTTCTAACAGAGGAATAAAGGACGTGAAGGGTCACACCTGGTCCAGGCTCCTATTCCTGGCAGTGACCAGTACCAGGCAACTGAAAGAATTGTCCCAATAACAATAACGTGGCACCTGTTTTTTTCTGAGCCTTGTGACACTGTTAGATCCTAAAGCACGATGGTTCACCCATGTTCCAGCATTCTTGCCCTTCCTTTTAATCTTTATTCCTTGAATTCTGTAAATCTTCATTAACCTACCACACATCCCATTCTACTTTGCATCCTGTTAAATACTTGATCTGGATAATAACTTACAGAAATCTGACTATTTTGCTTAGTAACTTGAGGGCTACGTAGTTTTGCTGAAGCAAGGGAAAGCTGCAGACTGCGGACAGCAGGTTGAATAAGACCACAAACCTGTTCAGAACTCTGGGCAAATCCTCATCCCCAACAATTCTTCTCTGTATTTGAACAACCTCTGGTCCATAAGCCAGGAGTCTATTTGCTGAGGCACAGGCACAATCCTAAATACAGCCCAAATGTTTTTAGAAGGGAGAAGAACTGATTTTAAGACTCAAGAAGCAGTAAGATTGGCAAGATAACTAAATTTAACCTCGGTTTCAGTGACTTTTTTGGTGGTTTATTGGGCTTGAAGTCCTTTTGTAAAGTAGGTCTCCACATCTCTTGCCCTACTCTGAGCATTTAAATGAGACTTGTACTGTTCATCTGCCCTAGAGTCAACTTCATTCCTGTCTGTTTGATTTCAGGGTAAGCAACATGCTTAGGCAGGCACAATTTAGAAACAGCAACGTTCCTAAGTGAACTCTTGCCTACCCATCTCCCCCAGAACTAACCATGCATTATATAGGTAGTCCTAGATCTATTGGTAAGAAGAAATCTTCTACAAAATGCTGTTGGTGTTTATCTGAATAAATCAAGGGGTTTGATTTATCTAACCCGGGTCATTGTCACCCATTTTCAAGGTGGAGGTGCATTTCCCAGCTCCTCCTTGAAAGTGGCAAGAATTACACATAGCACTGCAGGTGAGATCTCATTAGCGCTTGTACAATGGCATTAACGACTCCTTACCTTGACCACAAACACCTTTCAGAATCAGGCTTGTCTTTCTACACGCAACAGCACCAACTACCCATAGTAAGCCAGAAGTTAATATTACCCCAGGTTATTCTTCTCAATTGTTGTTTTCAACAATTATCTTCCAGCTCGTAGTGGACATTTTTTGTCATTGGTATCAAAGTGTCTGAGCTTGCAGTCCACAGTAGGTGGTTTCATGCCGTGTCTTTAATTTCTCTCCTCAAATTCATCATTTCTTCCTCTGTGTGATGTTCTGACACACATAGTTATTAGGAAGACATTTTATACTGTGAGGGTGATGAGGTGAACCGGTTGCCCAGAGAAGCTGCGGATGCCCCATCCCTGGAGGGGTTCAAGGCCAGGCTGGATGAGGCTTTGAGCAACCTGGGCTAGGGGAAGGTGTCCCTGCCCATGGCAGGGAGGTTGCAACTACGTGATCTTTAAGGTTCCTTCCAACCCAAACCATTCTATGATTCTATGATAGTTCTTCCTCACTAGCATTTCCACATTCCTATATTTTTATTAAGTCATTAAAAATAAATTGCCCCCTGAGGAACTTAATATTAAACTTTACTCCAGCTCAGTGCTTGACCTTGGACATTACTACATACTCATATGCTCATAAATTGCTTGCATACCTACTTCACCTTTTTTTTTCTAGTAACATCTATTTTTTATAGTTGAGCTGATGGTTTCCATCATGGCATTGTGTCAAGTGTTCAATCAAAATTCATTTAGATCCCATTCCATCATTTTCCTTTGCCTAGTTATTTCATCAAAGAACTATCAATTTAGTCTAGTGTGAACTACTTATGGTAAAAACTCATTTAACTATATTGAAGGTTTCATTTACCTCTCTTGTCTGTAATTACATTCTCCTTCAGAATTTTGTCTAAAGCCCTGAATGTCATTAAGGTCAAACGAGCAGTTATGTAAGATTACTTTGTCTTCTGTTCTCAAATAAAAAATATTTTATTTCGTATTTTCTAGTTACATGGTTCCACGCCCAGCTTGACAGATCTATTTAAAATACTTGCTTATGTATGTGTAATTTTAGATGTCCTTTCAGAATTCCAGAATTCTGGGATAAAGATTAGTCATTTCCCATGACAGGAGCATATTAAATTCTTGGCTTTAAATGTGGTATTTTCCCTATCCTCATTCCCATTATCCATCCTCTTTTACCCTTGTGTTCAATACTGCTGTAAATGAAGTAATTCATTCTGGGGATACAATTTAAGACTATCTAATCTCTGTTACATCCACATGCCGCAACATTTCTGATATTCCTTTCCTCATTCTTTATTTTGATATATATCAAGACGTTTTTCCTATCTTGTTGTAATTTATTTTGCAAATTCTCATTATTTCATATCTAAGATACAATATCCTATAATTTTCTTTCTACTCCTTAAAGGCTCTCTTCCCAGAATCACTAACTAATACTGGGGTGATTATTGATCTAATTGGGCCTAGAAACCCTCCCTGTGATTTTTGCCTGTTTGGGACGTAACTTCTAGATAATTTTTACATCTCTGATTTAAACAAGCATAGTTTTCCCCCCTTTCTTCCATGTTAGGTGCATTTGAAGGCTCTTAAATACATCTGACCTTATTAACTAATTTTGTGATGCTTGCCCTTCCAAAATAAAACCTTATTTTTTACCTCAAATTCTAAATTAAGTAAATTCACTTTTCAATAGCTAGCTCTTCCAAAATATATTCGTGACTTACCACAGTCACATCTAGTGCATCACCCCTCTCCAGTTTAACTATGGCTTGATCAACCAACTGGGCATCACAGGGAAAGAATATCACATCCAGCCCTGGCCCAGAAGGGGTTCTGCCTGGACATCAAGTGCATTCCTTCAGTGACCAGTAACTGCCTACTCACGATTTGTGGTTTTATCCTGGTATCCTCCAGTGTTCATATTCTCAAAGCCTCTGATGTTGTTCTCTGCCTGTGCTCTCAGGGGCCCCACTTCCAGCTTCTGGTGTTCAGGTAGGACATTCGTATACTCACACAGGGCCCCCTGCATGCCAGGAAACCCTAGAGATGTTTGCAGGTGACACCAGAGCTATCTCAGCAGAGGAGACCCCCCTGGACAGCACTGGATTTGCCATGCACAGATTACCCCCACGGCGGGTTTGCTGTACCCATGGATGTCAGGGAAACAGCTCCCATACCGTACAGTTTATCTGTGCTCATGCAGCTGCCATTTGCCTGGGATCACTATATCTCCAAAAACCTCAGGCTCACAGCCAAAGCCCTCAGAAGACGGACACATCTGGGGAAAATCTGACATATCTTACATCCAAGCATGTGGGCTGTGGATCTGAAGCAGTCTCATGAAATACCAAACGCTTGGATAGAGAGTGTGTCTGATCTAAATTCTGTACTTAAAAAAAAAAAAAAAAAGGAAAAAAAAATCCCACCTCCTCCTATGGGACAGGACTAGGTCTGGAAAACATAAATCCAACAGAGAACTGTGGGAATAAAGCAAATATCTTGAAAAAGGGCTGATACTTGAGAGGAAGGAAACTGTGATACTACCAGTGCACTCTGAAAGAGGGCAGGCCTGGTGGCTGCGAGATGTTTAGCAGACCTGCTAGGAGATTGGAGCTGGAGGCCTGTAACTAGTGGAGTCCC